>NC_030678.2:24042174-24342174 GCF_000004195.4 Xenopus tropicalis
TATAATAATATTAAGATACATGGGAATGCATAATTTAGTATTAGTAAAACAGAAGGCACAACATATTTCAATATAAGAACATAAATTAAATTAATGCTGTCCTTTTCTGCTTGATTCCTCCACCAAAGCAGACAGATTCAGATGTCTCAACAACCCCACCACCAATTACTGTAGACCATTACACACACATTTAAAATGAATGCTGTGTCATATGCATCACGTTACATCATGTCTCCTTTAAGTGAAATCTCTTGCCAATGCTTTCAGTCGCGTGTTTTCTTTGTAGACAGAGGATATATTTAAAAAACGTAAGGTATAGAATAGTTATTCTGCAGCTTATATGCTGTAGAATGTTAGGCCATGCTGAGCTGATTTATTATGATTTTTACATTTAGGAATTATTGTTGCTATTGTTTCCCTAGCCATTTATTTCTATATATCTGCTTCTTTGCCTCCCACTAACATTTAACATTTAGAAAAATAAGAACATTGTCTAAGCGGACAAAAAAAAAAAACCAGCGGGAAAATGTTAAACACAATGTTATAAAATCATGAAATTTATTAAAAGTACATGAATGCAATTTCAAATTGGGTAAATTATTGGTTTTTAGGATAATTCCAGATACGTGCATCGAGAAATGAAACATTCTGTCGGAACAGTCTGCACTTATATTATATTTAACCGTGTATGTGACAATTGTATTCAAAGTTTCGGCGCTCATATAATCCGCGTTCCCGTCACATCAGCTTTCCAAGATTACTTAAGAAAGAGAAATAATTTTATTCTTTTACAAAACTGCCAATTGCAATCTGCCTCTGATGGTTCAGGAAATAGAGGTTACATGATGCAATTACAAAAGAAATGATTCAGAAACCATGTTGGACATGAACGTAAGCTAGTGGCTTGCCAACCAAATCAATGTTGACTATTATTTGTTTTTTGTAGAACGAAAAAATAAATAATTGCAGAAGGCTAGAATGATATTATCAAACAAGTACATTGTATAATCCTCTCCTGTACTTCACATTCGCGGAGTCAGAAGGCGTTCTGCAGGTAGGAAAAAATCAGCTGAAATGAAGCTAACTTGTGTGCCTAGGACATAAACAATGCCTTCATGCTGCGGCTATACATTGTACTTTACAGGTGGGCTTTTTTCTTAGTTTAATACATATTTGAAAACAGCATGAAAAAGTTTATACAGGCCTATTTATATTTATCTTAGTCCCTTGTTTAACACACAAATATTGATTTAAGCTTTTGTGGAAATTCATTCCAATTGCAGAAGAGACTGTGACACCCAAGGTAACTTCAACCAGATAATCCTCTGTGTTTTACTCTCAGCAGGTTTTTCTACAAAATATGTTTAATTGTAAATAACATATGCAGCAGACAAATCAAAGTTCATTTCTCTGAAACCAGAACCAAAGGGTCCCCTTGAAATCTGCATCTACAGGTATGAGACCTGTTATCCAAAATGTTTAGGACCTGGAAGGTCCTAAAGGAAACTTTTTTTTTTTTTAACATTTTATTGATGTTTAGGAATCTTTCAGTAATTTGGAACTCTATACTTTGTCTACTAAAATCATTTAAACATTAAACAAACTGATTTTGCCTCAAATAAGGATTAATTATATCTTAGTTGGGATCAAGTACAGGTACTGTTTTATTATTACAGAGAAAAGGGAATCATTTAACCATTAAATAAACCCAATAGGGCTGTTCTGCCCCCAATAAGGGGTAATTATATCTTAGTTGGGATCAAGTACAGGTACTGTTTTATTATTACAGAGAAAAGGGAATCATTTAACCATTAAATAAACCCAATAGGGCTGTTCTGCCCCCAATAAGGGGTAATTATATCTTAGTTGGGATCAAGTACAGGTACTGTTTTATTATTACAGAGAAAAGGGAATCATTTAACCATTAAATAAACCCAATAGGGCTGTTCTGCCCCAATAAGGGGTAATTATATCTTAGTTGGGATCAAGTACAGGTACTGTTTTATTATTACAGAGAAAAGGGAATCATTTAACCATGAAATAAACCCAATAGGGCTGTTCTGCCCCCAATAAGGGGTAATTATATCTTAGTTGGGATCAAGTACATGTACTGTTTTATTATTACAGAGAAAAGGGAATCATTTAACCATTAAATAAACCTAATAGGGCTGTTATTGGGGTAATTATATTTTAGTTGGGATCAAGTACAAAGTACTGTTTTGTTTTTACAGAGAAAAAGGAATAATGAAAATTTTTTTTTAATTACTTGATTATAAAAGATATGGGAGATGGCCTTCCTTTGTAGCTTTCTGGATACCAGGTTTCCCAGTTACAATTTCTTCTGACTAGAAGATACAAAAACGTTCTAGGGCCCAATACTGCCTATACCAGTGGTGACCAATGGTTCTGGTCATTTCTCTGGTACTGGTGTATAAGGAGCATATATGATTTAGGGTCTTTCCCAAAATGCATCGGGCTGTTTGCATCGCAGTAGCCACTCATGATTTTAACTTAAGAATAAAGGATGTTTTTTTAGCAGAAGGAGGTTTTGTGGTTTCACAGTTACACAGCGTTGGAGCATTGTGCTAAATTGGCCAGCACCCATCTTCAGCTTTTTCCCTGGTTCATGTAAAGGCACTAAAAGGGGGGGGTGAGTCTGAGCAGACTAATTCTTTTATTGCCGTTTCTGTTTCTCTAAAGAGACACAACTCGATACATCTATACTTCAACCACAGTTTTTAGAAATAATATTTCTATAGGCATATTTAGATGTGTGCATGTTTAAATGCAGTCCTGATCCACATAATGGAAATATAGCCATCTGCAAACATAAATTCCACGACTAAACACAAATGTAAATATTTGGGTGCAGCTAAGGAAAAATCTTCAAAGAGCTGTAGGCTACCACCTTAGAAGGCTGGGCTAAAAGCAAGAGCAAGACTGTAAAATAAAATAACTACTGATCATTATTCCCAAATCTGGGTCTCTGGATTTACTGTTTGAATTTCACAGGTGCAGCATAATATAAGCAGCTACATATCAGCCATCCCAGATTTGATTTGGAATGATATCCATCAGCAGCTTGGCCCTGTTAAAGCAGTTTTCTCCTACTGCATAAAAATGTGATAAATTAAAAAAAAAATCACTGCTTTGGATATTTTTACATGATTTAATACAAATCACAACATACTGCAAAGCTTTGATTACTGTATATAGCAAGACATTTTTTCTTTTCTACAGCACAGAAGAGGCCAGAATCGACCCTGGAGGTTCATATGAATACATTTATGAATTGCCGAGCTGACTTTATTTACAAGTCTTGCAACTTTGCACTGATTTCTACATCTAAAAGGGATACTTTATAGTTGTCTTTTCCCAGCTGAATGGTGCTTAGCCCTGTATAATAGCCATGTTAATATAATTCTATATTGTCTTTTTGTATAAAGAGACAGATAAGTTAACTGAAGCTAATCCCTTATATTTCTATTTGCAAGCACTCTGCATTGACTTGGGCCACCATTTGTCTTATTCTGGTTGTACAACCAACTGTCATGCAAGTCAGTGAATCCAACCAATGGTGTTGATCTAGGCATTCAGTTTCATTAAGTGATAGTTGATCCAACATCTATTGTAGTGATCCCCAACCAGTGACTTGCAAGTAACATGTTGCTCACCAACCCTTTGGATGTGGCTCACAGTGGCCTCAAAGCAGGTGCTTATTTTTGAATTTCTGGTTAGGAGGCAAGTTTTGGTTGCATAAAAACCCAGTTTAATTGCCAAACAGAGCCTTCTGTAGGTTGCCAGTCTCAATAGGGGCTATTAAATAGGCAATTATAGCTCTCATTGGCACCTCCAGGAACCTTTTTCATGCTTGTGTTGCTCTCCAAAACTCTTTCCATTTGAATGTGGCTTGAGTGTATAAAGGTTGGGGATCCCTGCTATTGGGCATCAGTGATGTGCATTGGACCCAAAGACCCCAAGGAATGTAGGGAAGGCTAGGAGGCCACTCCTTCTGCTATTGTTGCAGGTTGCTATTGGTTTGTTGGATTCGAAACTTGGGAAAAGGGGGAGATTCCAGGGATAGCTCACCAGTTCTGGTGCAGCAGGTGGGTGGATCAGCAGTGGGACCAGAGTCCCGCCTTCCTGCTCTTTTTATGGCCAGAGTAGTCAGTTGTAATTGGGAGTGGTTTGACCCAGAGTGGGTAACTGGGTCAGCCTCGCATGGGAACGTAAGAAAGAAAGGAAGAAACCTGGCTTTTGGCTCTGGGTCAGGGCAGTCCTCCGGGAGGATAGGTTGGCATTGTTTTTGTTAAGGTTAATTTTTGCTGTACAAACATTTACAATATGTTTTGGATAGTTGTACTCGTAAACAGTTTACAAAAAAAACACTCTTTCCAAACCCTGTGTCAAGTCAATTTACTGTAGGTAAGGGGGAATAGAGTAAGAAAGGTGGGTATCGATGCTGCACTTGTCAAGGGAAAATACTAAGCACAGATATTTAAGTACCCTTTATGCAGCTGGTTTTTATCGACATTTCTTGCTTCAGATAGTTTATTAGTAAATATCGATAAATAGTAATGGTAAATTGAGAAAAAAGAATCCTTAAGTTATATCCCACTGATAGGTCCAGAAACAATATATAATCAAATAACAAAATGTCTCAGTGGAATAAACAAACCATTTATTGGCTCTAAGTCAATTAACAAACAATTCAAATTTAAACAATAAACATACTATACCAAACAGACAGGTGCATCCCAGTGCCTCATGGTACCCACTCTCCTAACGCGTTTCGCACCATTGGGTGCTTCATCAGAAGAGGTTTTTGTTAAGGTTAATTTTTGCTGTACAAACATTTACAATATGTTTTGGATGGTTGTACTCGTAAACAATTTACAAAAAAACCACTCTTTCCAAATCCTGCGTCAAGTCAATTTACTGTAGGTAAGGGGGAATAGAGTAGGAAAGGTGGGTATCAATGCTGCACTTGTCAAGGGAAAATACTAAGCACAGATATTTAAGTACTGTACCCTTTATGTCCCCTGCAGCTGGTTTTTATCAACATTTTTTGCTTCAGATAGTTTATTAGTAAATATCGCCACACAGTTTTGATTGTCTGCTAAATGATATTGATTCTTGAACATAATAGGTATCGGTCTGGTAAGAAAACAATTACCAAGCATTTAAAGTAACCTAATTGCTTTGCAGACTAAGTCAATTGCCCAGCAGCACACGGGTTAATTAGCACTATTTTCCCAGATGCTTAATGCTGGAAGTTAAGGCAAAATTAAAAAATTAATAGATGAAAAACTGTCAAGCCTTGTTATATCTCAGGCTCACTTATTGAACCATAAATGCAATTGCATTATACTTGGAGGCATAGTAACTCATTAAAATGGGATCTGCACATGAGGCTTGTGCACCAATTAAGTTATAAATATCCAATGTTTGTCAAAAACTGAAGTTTAGAAAGAAAATTGGAACAAAACACCAAGTTCATCTGGTCTAAGTAGGATTCATGATATAAATAAATAACACATACAATGAGATAGCAACTATAACTCCTGGGGGGAGGGTTTACTAACAGCCAATAGTTATTCAGCCTTTAACTTCAGGGGCAAAAATGCACCTTCTGTCAGTTCTCCTACTTCTCAGACTGTGATTAGGAATTTTTTGGAACAATTTTCTGCCAAATAAATACATTAGATATATTTATAAAATAAATTTCTCTGCTCTTGACTTTTTTCAGAAAATGCCCAGAAATTCAGCAGACAAATATAAGATAAATGGTTTCTATTAACTTTGGAGGTTTCTTGGAGTTGCAGTACAACAGTGGAAGAGTTGCATATTGAACATCCCTTATGTATTAATAGCAAAAAAAAACTAATTATTGATTTATTATACAGCATGTTTTTTTTTTCTTTTTCTTTTTTTCTATTCTTAAGGGAGATCATCTGATGCAGGGGGTCCAGGGTAAACGTCCCATGTTTTCACTCCTGCAAACAATGTAGCTATGTTGATTGTCAGCTGGGTATTCCAAACTGCTGACTAATAAAGAAATTGGGTTGTAGATCTAGGGCAGTGATCCCCAACCAGTGGCTCGGGGGCAACATGTTGCTCCCCAACCCCTTGGATGTTGCTCTCAGTGCCCCCAAACCAGGGAGTTATTTTTGATTTTTGTTTTGGTTTTGGTTGAATAAAAACAAGATTTCCTACCAAATAAAGCCCCCTGTAAGCTGATAGTGTGCATCAGCTCCCTAATAGCCAATCACAGCCCTTATTTGGCTCCTCCATGAAATTTTATGGTGCTTGTGTTGCTCTCCAACCCCTTGGATGTTGCTCTCAGTGCCCCCAAACCAGGGAGTTATTTTTGAATTCCTGACTTGGGGGCAAGTTTTGGTTGAATAAAAACAAGATTTCCTACCAAATAAAGCCCCCTGTAAGCTGATAGTGTGCATAGAGGCTGCCTAATAGCCAATCACAGCCCTTATTTGGCACCTCCATGAACTTTTATGGTGCTTGTGTTGCTCTCCAAGTCTTTTTGCATTTGACTGTGGCTCACGAGTAAGAAAGGTTGGGGATCCCTGCCCTAGGGGAGTCTGGGACTCAAAGCATAGGGAGTTAATTGTAGCAGGAAAACAAAATGTTTGGTAGGAGAACTAACATACTCCCATAAAAACAAGGGAGTACTACTTTAAATTAAACCTCTAAATAGAAAAAAATGCGTCCAATTTCTATTAATTTATAGAAGCATATTAATCAGTGGGTGAAAGTTGTTCACCATTTTATAAATATGCTTCTAAAAATCTTATAGGACCCAAGGCAGATTTATTTGCCCCTATATGACACTGCCACCTGCTAACCCCAGTACTTAATGCCACATCTCCAAATTTGCTTGCCCTGATCTTTCCAACCCCCAAACACTCTGTCTCAGACCGACTTCTAAAACCTCTGAGGAGCATGGCCCTCTGTACTTCTTGTTTCATAATAGTATTATTAGAAGCAAAGCCTTGGGTAATATTAACAAAGTTGCAGATGCTTGGGGTCTGTTAAGCCATAGCAAAAAAATGAGATGTTTTCTCTAATTGGTTGCTTTGTGTTATTAGAAATTGAACTTTACACCTTTTTATTCTATTACCCAAGGAATATACATAAAAATAAATCAGTAAAATGAATCATAAAGACTAGTGATACAGGTTTATTACACACCCAATAGAGTTTGGTGGATTATTTATAATAATTATGGTTCCAATAAATAAAAAAAAAACCCTGCTTTCAGCAAGAAGCTGTTAGTGCTGATGGGGGAGTGTTGGGAGAATTTTGTGAACACGGCACAAACTGAGCTGCCATTCACATAACACAATATCATGGCAGCTGGTAAAACAACTACAGCTGGGGAAAGGACACGCGTGAGGTTCACTGCAATTACATGAGAAAATATTATCCAGGAAATATCAAGGGCAAAATGGCCATTTTATTTTAATTGCCTCAGGTTTTTTGTGCATCAGCTGCTATAAAGAGGTTTCATTTTTTATGGTCTACAACAACTATAATCTGTTAATTATCCAGGAGTAATTTTAGCCATTGAGTGGTTGAGAGAATGAGTGTAGGAGCAATGTAGCAACGTAACAACAAAGTAATTGGGGAAGGGTTTTTTTCCACTGCATTACGTTATCAGACAACTGCAAAGGATAATCGTTTTCTGCATCCAAGTAACTGGTTTTTATGAAACTGTAATATCTGAGCCATTGACCTCATCAACCTCATTCCAACATTAAGAATTCACCTAGGGATTAACTGTGCTATCTGTAGCAAAGAATTTGAGGCTGTAAACCCTCAATTTATCCCTTTAGCTTCTAGTGACCATGGACAAGTCATCTGGTATTTTGGTGTCCATTATCTATTCTATTGTTGTCCAGTCATCCATTATCAACTCTCCATGACCACTGATAAATCACCAGGCATTATGGGTGTCCACTAATAATTCCTTATGATTGTGGGCAAGTCACCTGGTATTATGGTATCCAATGAGACTTAGTGCACCCACATAGCTACTTAGCTGCTGTAAAATGCAATATTAATGAGATTTGATACAGTATGTTATTGAGGAAGCTGGTTGCAGCTGCATGAGGTTTGGGCAAACTGAGTAGCCAAGATGCCATTTATTTTATGGTGCTATGCATTAGATCTAGGTCACTACAACAATGCATAATACTGTAGACTGAACCAAGAGAACCCTGATCCTTACAATCTGTACTTAAAAGAAGAAGGAAACTCTAGGTGGGTTTGGCAAGTGTGGGGTTTTGAAGTTTATGTGGCAATACAGATGGTGCTTCAGGTTGATAATTTCTCTTTTTTTAGACTAAGAGGAGAAAGTGTATGGTAACTTAAAGAGGACAGATGACAGACACACTTTAGAACACTTAGGAGTTGACAAATTGTAGTACTACTAAACTATTGAACAAATACAAGTGCAATATGCTGGCCACCTAAATTGGGGCACATTCATGAATGCTTGAGCCTTCAGGCTTGAGTATCCCAAACTCTTTCATTTGTTCCCAAACTCTTGTGTGGTTTCTTCATCCGAATACCCCGATTCATGCAAATCAGATTTTTCTTTTCCCTGACCCAAAAATAAAAAGCTTGGTACCTTATACCTGCCAAGCTTTTTATTTTATGGTCAGGGGAAAGAAAAACCTGATTTGCTCGAATGGGGCTATTCGGGTGAAGAAACCACACAAGAGTTTGGGAACTCCAATGTGGTTTTGGGATACCAATGCTCAAGTCCCATGACTCAAGCATTCATAAATGTGCCCCTAAGAGCAGGACACAAAAAGGTCATGGTTTCTCAAATATTAGTTTAAAATTAAATTGAAGATATCAGGGAAACATTGTTTTACTTGTTTTATGCACTGAGGGTATTTTTTAAAGGACAGCATAGACAGCGGACACATTTACAAAACATCTACTGAAGTGTGGAACAGTTTAGCAGAGAATGGGTGCAGCCCCAGAGACTTTTTGAATGTGTGCATGTAAAAAGGTCACAAAAGTAAAGTCTATTTAAAGATCAAGACCAAGATCAAACATTTGAAAAGATGTAAAAATACCTGAGGTTCTTTACAAGATAGTAATATTTTCCTCTTATGATGATATATATGAACATATGCTCAATATCTGAGCACTAAGAAGACCATTTGACATAAAAGCTCTGAGGGTTATACAGGTATGTAATATGTCAGTTAGCCGTATGATAGCTCCTACTTATTCCAATGAACACAAATGCAAATGGAATGTACACAATAACCTACATCAATATGCTTTACTAAACACTTTTTAAGAGAAATAATGGAAAAACCCCCATACTCGCTTGCATTGTCTAAACATCGTACTTATGAATGCTGGCAATGACTTTTGAGCAAGCCTGAAACATTATGATACCCTTGTTGGGGTTGTTTATATTTTGACATAAAACTGTCTGGTACAATATTAAAAAACATCAAATAAAAAACCAGAAATTGTTTCCAGCTCTATACTATATGCAAATCCTGAGTTGACTGTGATCTATATGGATGCTTAATAAATTGCAGATTAACGAATCATTAGCAATAATGGAGAAAACTTTAAAAGCAAAGTGACAGGTTCAAACGCGGTTAACTCCCTTAATTTCCATAGCCAGTATATCAACAGCCAATTGAACAAAATAATATGTTTACCCTGATTAAAGCTAATTCCACTATAACACAGATACTTTCCTTCCTTGTTGCCAAGTGACCACAGAACGATCCTCATTATCATTCACAGCACAAAAAGACTTTATTGGCTAGTGACAAATGTTTTGGGTAAGTTTTATTCAGACTTCTCTGCACCGTCTCATGAATGTTAAAGAGCTGAAGAGGAACCTACGCACAGATTTAGGCTTTAATTACTTTGGAATCCAGCAGTCCCGCACAAACACAAACTGATTTTCTAAGACACTCAGTATGTTTGGTCTAAAAACAAAAAAAAAAAAATCACTTGTTGTGTTCTTAAATTAATTTTATTCATGTCAGGTGTGACTTCTAACTCTTCAGCTCTTTGGCTACAACTTTTAGCATCTCTAGGGAGAAATGAGGAATCTGGGGGTGATGGCAGTCCACCATTTCTAAGCATGTATGTAAAAAAGTACATTGTAAAATGGGTCTTGGGTGATTTAAAACATCATGTACGTTTGCCATTACATTATAATAAAGTAAGCAAAGGAGGTAAAATGTTTTGGACCTCCATCTGTTTTAGTATGCACACTTTAAAGAGCAGTTCAGGGTCCAGGCAAGGACCAAATGTCTATTGCAAACATCCCTACATGGACTGTGTGAGCTACAATTTTAAGCATAGCTGGGAGCTAAGAGTTAAGGTCCCCATACACGGGCCGATTCTAGCTGTCGATATCGGTCCCTTAGACTGTTTCGGCAGCTAATCGGGCCGTGCATGGGCATTACCGAAGGGCCTGCCCGACCGATATCTGGCCTGAAATCAGCCAGATCTTGATCGGGCAGGTTTAAAAATCTAGTCGGATCGGGGACCGCATCGGCTCGTTGATGCGGTCCCCGGACTGACTTTGCCTATACCCCCCGTAGGTGGGGGATATCGGGAGAAGATCTGCTCGCTTGGCGACATCGCCAATCAAGCGGATCTTAAGGTGTATGGGCACCTTTCGCTGTTGCTGATAGCAGATAGATGACATTAGATTGGCTTCCAATCTCAATGCTATAAAGTATACTCTAACTGGGTTCTCTTTAGAGAGGAATAGCTTTATTTAGCTTGATTTGGAATCAACAGAATCCGTGGCTAAAAGAACTGATTCATCTAATCGATGTGGTTGTCAAGCCTTTCCAGCAAAAGTCCCTTTAAAGGTCCATCCAATGTCTAGGGCCCCAGCTGAAGGTCCAATCTTTGGTCAAGGAGCCCTTTAGCTCATAAAATAGCTACAATATAAAAACATGAAAAGTATAATAAAACATAAGAACATAGGTGTATCAGCAATTTAGCCATAGTTCCAAAAATATCTATAACAACAAATACATAGTCATCCCAAATCTCACTCTATCTGACCTTCAAGCTGGACTTTCAGGGCACCACCAGTGCTCCAAGCCCCCTTGCTCGGAGGCCAGCACCACAATTTGGAATCCAGTGATCTCTTTTATCAAAAGGGATACTGGACATTTAGATAATTACAACCTGAGCCTAAACTACTGGGGCTGGTGGAAAAGAAAACTATTCAGATGAAGCGTTTGAAGAGCATAAGTTTGTGTGTTTGTGTGGGTATGTGCATATAATTGCATGGGGATTCATGTTGATGTTGTTTCTAACTGGAGATAGCTCACTTTTTAAGGGAGAGTAGCTAAATATTATACTTTATACTAAATATTGCAGTGAGCACCAAAAGCAAATATTGCTATGAGATCAATACATTTGCTCTCTGTAACCATGGTTTTGTGTCTGTATGACTTTCAACTCATATCTAGAAATACCTAAACAGGTACAATGCATCCACTGCCTCTGTTAAGACGCCACATTTCTCATCTATTATCATGTGTTAATGGCATCACAGCATAAGTGGAGCCCTTCTTCTTAATGGAGCCCTTCTGCTAAAGCTAATAGCAGGATTTCTTTCTCAGAGTATAAATGCTGGGATGATCAAGCTGTGCTCCCCCTGTGTAGTATGGAGAATGCATGTTGAATGAATAGACAAATCCTGGCCTATATCAACAATACAGTCAATCCATGCCCACTTCTGTTCCTTTTTTGTATACAGTAATTGCCGACAGGTTTATTAATGTCTATGTTTATTAATATATAACCCATTCAAATTACATTATGTCAAAACCAATACTTGTCATTGTATAAATAACTTTAATAAACACACTTAGCTTGGACATAAAAAAAATAATACTACTACTACTGCTAATAATAATCATGCAATAGGATCTAATACAATAGAACAACACATGCACATGGGGGCACATAGGTTTTACGGTGGCCGTACACCATAAGATTCCAAATGATCGATTAGAACAATGAGTAGGAGCCGTTGAGCAAGGACCACATCAATGAGGGACCAATGTGGTCCTCAGTGGGAAAAATCAAGCCTACCCGATCAACATATGACTGATTTTTGGCCAGATATCGGTCAGGGAGGCCCATAGGAGAGCCCCATACACAAGCAGATAAGCTGCCAAATTGGTTTGAACGACCCATCTATGGCCAACTTTAAGAGCAGTCTGTTAAAGTGACAGTCAAACAAAAAACTCTGTATGAAATATCTAAAGGCATGGTTTAGTTCCAGAAATAAAGTACCTTCACAAGAGCGCTTATACCTTTAGGTAGAGCTATACTCAGTACCCCACTTCGGATATAAACGAAACCTTCCGTTGTTTGCACCTTTTTTTCAGTCTCTAATATTTGAATACATACATAATTTTTGTATACAGACAAAGTTATCTGACTTCAGACTGACTTCAGATAATATTAACTCAAGCCACTGACACTGAATACGTTATTACTCAATTATAGGCTAATGTTTGTATAGCATTATTTTGCAAATTTTAAAATTATAAGCCAAAGACCCATAATCATTCTCTGCAGATGTCGTTATACTATAATAATAAACTAGTCTTGCTAATAACACACCAAACACAGCTCATATTGTCACCCTGCCCTATAGTAGCAATAGAAAAACAGAGATTCCTAAGAAATTCAAAACAATGTTTTTTTTCCCAAATCATAAAATGAAATGTTGGAATCTCTGCCAATTTCAGAAAATTCCAAGAACTCAAATCCCGAGTGCAGACTATTGTGATTCGAAACTGCCAGATAAGCCTATAGCATCAGCAAGCTAATCCGTACTTTGTATCATTGCAAGAAACAATTATGCCTCACCGGGCCAAGTCACAGTTATAAGGGTTCCCTGTGAAGTGATATCTGAACTCAAGTGGAATTACAAAGGCAATCTTAGTGTCCTGCCTGCCAGAGAACACAGTCATGCTGTATATGCCTGTTTAAAATTGGTCTTCACTCAGATCTGGTGTCAAGCAAAAGAAACTGTACGTAGAGTTACTTCTGGCCTTTACAGAAAAAGCAACAGAAATTCCCAAAAAATGTTTGGAAATGTGGGTATCAGGAATACATTTCAGAACTGCTTTCAACAATGGTCTGTGGTATAATAGGGATCATTTTAACTCACTGTCTGCTTTTTACGTTCACAGGTTTTCACAAACATACAAATGATACTGGAGAGGCACTGAGCACATATTAAAGACAAGGAGATGTAGAATCACAGGGGGTACCAAGTTTGTAGACTCACTGACTTCCAGCAGTCAAATCTGAATGCTAATATTTAAGGCGAATCTCCAACGTGCTCCTGCCCCAGGTACTCACCTAGTCTCAATGTCTAAATGAAAATATGGAGAGAAATCAAGAACTTATGCTGCAAATGGTTTATTTCAACATGTCACTGCATGTGTCAAGCAAAGCTCTTTCTTAACTCAACTCTTTTTTTTCATTTGAGAAAGGGCTGTTTGCCCAAAATATGTAGCGGTACGTTTAAATAAACCTTTTACAGTTCTGCTTTCTGTTCTCTCTATACTTTCATTCAAACACTGGGGTACCAAGTTGTTACTCACCCCCACTGATTCTACTCACTTACCTTAGATCCCAGACCGACACTTCTTCCACAAGAAGAAAGTAGACTTTTTTTGTCATTGCTGTGCCACCATACTCTTCTTGTGGTCCAGCATCCTCTGAGCTGCCCTGGGTGAGTGTAAGCATGGTACAAACATTCCTCACTGATTTCTGTACTGTGTGCGTGCAAGCGCAGAGGATGCTGAGGCACCAGAAGAGTATGGCAAAGTGGCACTGAGAAGAAAAGTATCACACGGCCTGCCCTACACTGCCTGTATGTGCCATACTCTGCCTGCCCTATGCTGCCTGTGTGTGCCATACTCTGCCTGCCCTATGCTGCCTGTGTGTGCCATACTCTGCCTTCCTCAAGCTGCCTGTGTGTGCCATACTCTGCCTGCCCTATGCTGCCTGTGTATGCCATACTCTGCCTTCCTCAAGCTGCCTGTGTGCCATACTCTGCCTGCCCTATGCTGCCTGTGTGTGCCATACTCTGCCTTCCTCAAGCTGCCTGTGTGTGCCATACTCTGCCTGCCCTATGCTGCCTGTGTGTGCCATACTCTGCCTTCATCAAGCTGCCTGTATGTGCCATGAGCAATTGGAAATAGTTGTTAGGGGATCCCTAAGGTGTGCAATTAAATGCTGGGGGTTTCTGTGCTATCCACAAGGGAGAAGAAGGCATATGGATTTAAGGGTGTGGCTTAATATGACTTTATGAACATTTTTTTTACATATGAGTGATATCCCTGAACCAAAAATTTGTATTTTTGGTGTGCTACCACCATTAATTTGGATGTGGTGTGGTTTGAAGTGGGTGAGCTTTAAAAAAGGGAGTGGTCAAAACTGGCCATTATCATCCCTCTACCATGTAGGTCAGAAAAATTCTGACTTCTGAACCACAGAAGTTGGACAGCACTGCTGTAGTAGAAAATTGAAATGCAATAATTGGTTGCTATTAATATCTTAATGGATGCAGTAACACATACAGTATGTTAGTAAATAAGTGCCATTGTCACTGGGTTTTTTTTTTTGCAGATTTGGCTTTAATATTATTGTTCATTGAATGTCATCACTTCACCAATAAGGTTAAGAAAGGGTCTAAATTGAAAGCCCATGTGGATTTTAATTGGTTTATCATTGCTAAAGGATTTATGACGAGTTCATGGGAATATTGGTCGAGTCTTTCATTCACATTATTTTGTTCCACTTTAAACACTGATATCGCATATTACAATTTACATTTAGAGTTGCTAAGGAGTGTAAAAACCTGCGCTAACAATGTCTTTCAAGCATGATCTTGATTGAATTAGATGAGCTTTGACAGTGAATACTACTCATTAAACAGTAATAGATGGCTTTGAATCAAGATGCGTTTATCTGCCATAAATAATATGCAATTTTTTGACATATGAGTTTTTCTTTTTTCAAAAACTACTTTTTATGAAAATAAAATGATCATCTTAATGAAGTCTAGCAAATGAAGTATTCACCTATGAGTCAATAAACTACAATAAGCGCTGAAGGATGAATCATTTGGAAATACTGCTCTAATCGTTAACACCTGTTCTCATTCTAAATAATACTTCATTATAGCATTCTACACAGCATAATACTCACTTCCTGTGTTGACTCCACTATATACAAGCTGAGGCATGAATGAAGGAGGCTGTTTGATAAGTATGTATTCCAAGAAACTGCTACTGTATACAGTAATTCCATCACAATGATGGACTAGGACCCTATGATAAGACCCTACCAATACATGATTGTTTCTCCTCTGTTGTATCTTTTTGAAGGCAACTGAGTTGGAAGCCACTTGCTGTTGTTACACGTTGGTTATATCTCATTTCAAAAATGTAAGAGAGGTAAAAACTAAGTAAGCTTTATCAGAAAGGTCAGCCATAAGCACTCACAGAAACGCTGCACTGAGTTCTCTGAAAAAAGATTTCTTGTGTCTGTAATTCCTGTGCCACAGACACACAGCTCTCTGCTCTCCCCTGCTCCCCCCTTCCTCAAGAATGCTAAGAACTCACCCCCCCTCTTTAGGAATGTGGATCTGAGCCAATCAGCAGGAAGCTGACTCATAGGGGGAGATTTACTAATCCACGTACGGATCGAAAACGTCCAAATGCGTTTTTTCGTAATGATCGGTATTTTTGCGACTTTTTTGTCGCCATCGCGGCTTTTTCGTATGTCCCGTGATTTTTCCGGCGCCTTTGCGACTTTTTCGGATATTTTCCGCGACTTTTTTGGCGTCGTCGCGAAAAAATCGGATTGGCTTTTCCGCCGTTTACTATCGCTCAATACGAAAAAATCTCGTCGCCGATGAAAAAGTTGCGCAAAATACGAAATATTGCTTCCAATACAATTTTTTCCCTTTCGGGATTCGGGTTCGTGGATTAGTAAATCTGCCCCCTAGTATTACTAACTGAGCATGTTCAGTTGGTCTGGGTGTCTGTGCTGGAGTGAGGCATTATGGGAACTTTCTTCTTTAACTCTTTCTTAGCCTTTCCTTCTCCTTTAATTAGTGTTTCTAAGCAGTTCTAGTCTCAGGCAATATGAAGTGTTAGATCCATTGTTTATCTACTATAAAATTCAGATTTCCAAAAATAAAATGAAATTAAAAACAGCTCACTTCTTCACTTATGGTTACCCAACCTTAGGTCATTTTCAGTTTACATTTAAGCTTTATTTTCAATATGCCAAGCACAGTGCTCTAGGGGTAAGCAAAGAACTACATTGCGGATTTCTGGGCAAAGCAGTTATAGAGTTATAAGGGCACATTCATGAAAACGCGAGTTTAAATCCCGAATGGGATAAATGCAGATTGGATACGATAATTTCTGAAGATCGCAAATATCACGAATATGCTTACGAAAAAATCTTATTAGTCATGATAATATCGTATTGGCGATCCGAAAGTCACAAAATTTTTGTACCAAACGATTGTAAACAGCGGGAAAACTTTGCGCAAGCGATGAAAAATTCTGTGAAAATACAGTATGCTTGGAGCGTTCAAATCAACACTCCAAGCGGTACAACTACATTTTGGGGCATATTTATTATGCTGTGTAAAAAACAGCGAGAAAATTCACCACATATTGCCAGGCTCCGGCATGTAAAAACCAGCGTAAAATCGGCGTAATTTTTTACGCGTTTTTTTTGGCCGGAACTAACAGGAAATAATGGCGGAACATCTGGCATTCGGATGTCGATCTGCTCCGTTGATTTTACACATTTTTTTACACCGTTTTTTCGGCGAATACGTTTTACACAGCGTAATAAATATGCCCCTTTGTGTACAGAAGAAGAGATGGTTCCATATTTGGGCAAAAGATATGAAAATGGATGATCAAAGTCAATGATGCGCAAAGGTGCAATAATATAAACTAGCCAGTAGGATGTAACAGATGACGGATATCAATATCCAATACTTACATCAATGTTGATCTTTCTGCCCAGAAAGTTATTATGTATAAAGTAGCACTGAAAAAATGGTTTATGAACAATAAATACTGTGTCAGTACTAAGATACTTAGATACTAAAATACGCTATCTAATTTCATCAGCTACTGGCATTCTCACAGTTCTGTAAGGAATTGTTTACTATTTCAATATGTTCATATCTTCCCTGCTCTCTTGGATTTTATATTGCTCTTAATCTTACATTCCAGCTGGAACTTTAGAAAGTAATTGCCTTTGATTACATGCTATAAGGTGGCTGAATATATATACAGTACATAAAGCTCCAACATTTTTATTTGACATCTGGACCTCCATATTACATGGTTTTGCTTTATTATTTATTTATTTATTAAGTTTTCAGAATGTCTAAAAATAAGATTTACAAGTCACTTAAAGTGGATAGTTTTATAATCCCTAGAAATAAACAATTGGTCTTAGAATATAAAATGGATGCTAATAGATGCTCTTGCCTTCATAAGTCATGTTGTCACATTTATAAATGTATGCAAAACTTTTTCTGTATTTTACCACAAAAGTAAAATTTTGTTTTAGAACTTTTGGTATTACTTGTAGTTCCAAGTGGAATAAAGATCTTTAAAGGAGAAGGAAACTCATTTTAATAGAATTTGCCACATTAGTGCCACCTAGAACACTATATTTTTTCTGCAGAAACCATTACCATACCTGAGTAAAGAACCTGAGAATCTTTCTCTGTTTGTTTAAGATTGCAGCTGTCATTTTAGCTTGGTCTACATAGCTTCCTGCTGCAGCGCTAGCTGTTGTAGCTCAGATTACTATGGGTTGGGGAGTGAGTTTTATGAATTCTTATGGGAGGGGGGAACAGGAGAGGGGAAAAAGGAGAGAACTGGGCAAACTCTGGCCCCAGGAATGAAGGAAATCAGAGACAAGAAATCCTGTGTTTCTTTTGATAGAGGATTCAGTGCAGCTTTTCTGATAAAGCTTCCTTAGTTTTCACCTTTCCTTCTCTTTTAAGACCATCAAGATGTAAAAAACACATTTCATTTTTATCTATGACTAGCAATTACATGAATCATAAATTGTTTCTTTAATATAAGAATACTCCATGAAAACCATAGGAGTAAATGGTTTAAATAGGAAAGAGACAATTTTCTTTATCCATAACTCTTCGAAAGCCAATCATTTGAGAGACACTGTCCAAGAAATCACTGAACCACCAATATAAGAATCATTCAAAATCTGATGGTACTTTGCATTTACCCCTTGATTTTCTTTCAGCAGATTATCATCATGGAATAAGTTCAAAGGACCTGCATTAATTTGATAGGCAGATGATGAATCTGTAGACGATTAGTAAAATCCTCAATTGCACTTCAGTCTACAAATCCTCTAAAAATGATGTGCTCATCTCCAATACTAATGGAGTCCAATATAACTGCAATATGCTAGATACAGCTATAGTGCAGTAGAGGTCTATGAAGTTCCATCAAGTAATCTATTTAGATCTAGGAAAGAAGATAATGAAGCAATAGAGGGATTATGTGGGTTTAAAACCCTTGCACTGGGGAGCAAAAGGTCAAGATATAAGGCACACATTTATCTTGTAAGTAAGATATGCAATTATCTACATTTTGGAGGCTATTTATTATGCTGTTTAAAATGAAATGGTGTAAAAAGCTGGGAATAAATGGTAAATTTATCAAGGTGTGTTTGATTTTACAGCATGTGAATGCCAGGTTTAACGCTGTTATTTCAACTTTTTTATGAAATGAAGCCAGGCGATGTATGGTGAAATTTGTCATTGTTTTTTTACATTGCATAATAAATTTTCCCCTGTTATTTGGGAAAGTCCAACAAAGTTCAACCTGTACCCTGGCAGATGTTACTGAACAACAGTTTCCAGTCTTCACCTTACAGGTTAAAGCTCTTGATTGGATATTGGAGGCTGTAGATCAAGGACATCTGGGGGTGCAGTTGTGTAATCATTTAAAAGATGGCAATCATAAACCAATAAATTGTGGTCATACATACTCCAATACATTGGGGGGGGTGAATTGCTGTTGAAAATCATGGAATATTTGCCTTGCAGTACAAGGAAAGTGTAATTAGCTTTATTGACTTTTTATCTTTCATTTTGTTGACGCATTTTGAAAGCTGTTATCCCCACGCGTGCGTGTGTGTATGGTATACCCGAGAAAGTGACTCAGGAGGTGTTTTCTATATGTAAAGGGTGAGACTGTCAGGTGAATAAATGTATGAGCTGATGCTTTAATGAAATGAAATTCTGCGATTGAACTTCAAGCTCTTCCAAAAGGCTAATTAAAATGTAAATTGTCATTACTTATTCTGTCCTTATTTCCAACAGTTATTGCTTGGAACAGGTGTTTTAACAATTCATGCACAGACAGACTTTCCTCCTCAATTTTATAATATTCTATATTACATGGTAAACCATGAATTACCATCACATGCAGAATACAGTGAAGCTTTACAATAAAAAGAGATCACCTCTTAACTTGCTCAACTAGTTTTATACTTGTATGTGTATTTAGTTGGCAGTATGCTCCTTTTATGTATTGCTGGATGTGAATCTAATGCCTTAGGTAAATACTTTGAGTTGGTAGATTATGTTGGTAATCCATAATACAGGTAAGGGATCCCTTATCCGGAAACCTGATATCCAGAAAGCTCCGAATTACGGAAAGCCCGTCTCCCATAGACTCCATTTTAATCAAATTGATTCCTTTTTCTCTGTAAAAATAAAACAGTACTTTGTATTTGATCCCAACTAAAATATAATTAATCCTTACTGGATATAAAATAATCCTATTGGGTTTAATTAATGTTTTATTGATTTTTTAGTAGACTTAAGGTATGAAGATCCAAATTACGGAAAGACCCTCTACCCGGAATACCCTTGGTCCCGAGCATTCTGGATAATGGGTCCTATACCTGTACTTTGGAAGTCCCCAGTCAGTAAACCAATGCATTATGGGAGGGAGGTTGGTCCAGGGCTAATGCAATAAGTTCCTATATAAGTAGAGAGAGCACATGGTTCCTCCTGTTTGGTCTCCACCAATTACTAGTGATGAATATGCTCAGGGCCTGGAACAGAAGGCCCGAGTATCAAGCTTTGAGCCCTAAGGTGACCAAGTGCCTAAATAAAGCTGGAGCAGGTAAAGGTAGCACAAGCCTATTAGATTGTGAGATAGATAAGACAGTTTGGAAAGAGCAGCTTCCACTCCACCAAGAAGTAATGAGAAGTTAGAATCCCCCAGGTGACATCCACCTAAGTGTAGGAACTACAGATGGAAAGGGACTTAGTCTGTTTCCTTTTATGAAAGTCTTTCACTGTAGGGGATTCATTTCATTCTTTAAAAATAACAGGCTTTGGCAGAAATCCTGTTTCTCTACATCCAGGACTTGTGCCGGAGTCAGTTCTCCTGTAAGATTTTGTTTGTGCTGGAATCTGTAATTTGTGTTGGCTGTAAAAATGTCTATTGACGTCAACGCGTTTCACATATTTTCAGTGCTTTGTGAATTTTTGGGCTAAGTGAAACAGTACAGATTTGATCATCACTAGTTTGCTCTAATACATCTGCCAGTAAAGGGAGCCCCCCCCCCCCCAAAGGTGTATTAGACCTACCTTCAATTAAAATCTGACCCCAACTTCTGCATGAAGAGATAATGAAAAGAGACAGGTTGCTGAGAGGGGGATCATTATTAGCAACTTTATTATTTCGGAAATGGGACAGAAATTTTAATTGATTATATTTAGAAAGTTTCATATTTCCATGATATAAAACTGCAATTAAATTTTGATTTTCATAATAGATCCCCTTGAACTGTTAACTGTTGATAATTCAATGACAACACACTCATAGCTCCCTTATAACAGGTTACATTATTTTAAATACATAGAAAAGAAATATCTCCAGATAGCATGAGCAGATATGTAAACAATAAAAAACACTTTAGATTGTGCGAATGAGCAGTAATTCTTTTAATTCTTGATAGTCCATGTGAATTACTAACAGAGGCAACTGTACAAGTAGGAGCTGCTAGATTTGTGCAATGGCCGTAGAAAACTGAGCAAACCGCGTAGAGTAGTGTTTGCTAATCCCTGCTGATAGATTTAGAGTCTCTGGTCTGGCCGAGGTCATTCTTGTGTTCTTTTATAAAATTTCCTATTGATTTTACTTCAGTGCAATTTCCTTTTCAGTGGCCATGTCTATCAAAGAACACCTTCTTAGGAAATTAACTGGATTTTTTTAAAAGAAGCACCAGCATTGCAAACGGGTGACCCAGATTTTGAAAATAGGTTGAGAATAGAAATTTGAAGAGACATAGGGGCTCATTAACCTTTTGGACCTTCTAGCTAATCTCTGGGGCATGACATCATCAAGACACCTATTTTGGTGGTAAGATGAGATCTATAGGACAAGATATTATTTTCTTTGATTCATAAAGTGCCAACTTCTTACTCCGAAATGATGCCATTTTGCTGGAAGGGCAGAACATTTCGACAGCTATTTGGACTTTCAATGGCATATATGTAAAAAGAATACAACATACATGTAGGTGGAGTATGGCATTCAAGGTTCTCACTTCCCATAGTTGACAGCTAGTACCGAATGGCAGACCATGACCACCATGTTTTATTCCTGAAAATGCAGTGGTGCCATACAGGTTATTGTGACACAGCCTTGCCATAAATGTGTGTAAACATAAACCACTATGTAGACCTATAAATTAAGCAATCATTAAGCCAAGATTCAGAAGTGTAGAGGAGCAAACAAACACAAGTGCCAGCAATCTACACCAGAAGATCTATGGAACTGGGGTCTTTCTTCAAGAAATGTAATTTCTATAGCCATAGGTAGAGGGCAAGAAAAGTATGGAGGAATCAGCAAGAGTGAAAGAATTAAGATGGCAGAAAGCAATGTTGGGGAATTGATAGATGGTGGCTTTAAAACATGTGGTACAAATGCTCATATTATTAAAAGGTAAGAAGAAAGGCATAAATCAAATAATTGATTACACATATCGAGAAAGGTTAGAATGGGAAGGTCAACAGTGGGATTATCAAACAAACAGCCCCTAGCACCCCACTGACTTCAAGCTGTTGTTATACTTCAATCTCCATCTTCCTCTGTCGGGAGCTGTAGCTGAACAGCTGGATGACTGCAGGCTTGTCCTGAGTCAAGTGTATATATAGGGGGAAATATGAATGTGGCTTTGATAATCTCGTGATTAATAGCAGTTATGGGGTTTTATGATTATGCTAATTTTTATTTGCATTTATGCAAATTGTAATGACTCCACTTTAACCTGTGCAGTGCAAGAGAGCTCCGCCCACTTGTTTCACTTTTGTTAGTGCATCTGGTACATGGTGATATATTGTTGTATTGGAGTGAAAGAGAGCCCTGTATAAAATTCCTGCCTTGAGGCAATGTTAGTACATGGCTACTTAGGCAACTGTGCTCGATGGTACTTCTAATGAATAGTGCACTAGTAAAATATATGCATGGGGGGGTATGTCGCACTTTGTTTTTGCACTTTGCACCTTGCACAAGGAGATTATGCCCTTTAGTTCCCCCTTCTTGTTGCCTTCTATGACCAACTTATGGTTTTACATTTGGGGGTCAATACTTGAGTGCATTGATCAAAACACATCCATTCATTAGAGTATGCAAAATTCACTGGGCCCAAAGAGATTGATTTGTTACACTTATAATAGTGTATACTCTATCCAAGTAATCCCCAAACAGGGAGCCACATGTTGCTCACCAACCCCTTTGTTGCTGCTCCCAGTGGCCTCAAAGCAGGTGCTCATTTTTGAATTTCTGACTTGGAGGCAAGTTTTGGTGGCATAAAGTCCATAGTTACTGCCAAACAGAGCCTCCTGTAATCACCCAATCCACATTGGTCTACTGAATAACCAATCACAACCCTCAAACCAAAGCTTTTATTAGTCACTCCCTAGGAACTTCCGTGTTGCTCCCCAACTTTTTTTTAATATTTCAAAGTTGCTCACAGGGACCCCTGCTCTATTCAAACCTCACAACAAGGGTAAAGCAAAAAGAAAAATCAATAAAACAACTTTCTTCGCTCAATAAAACAATTTCACCTCTGCATATTTTTGTCCGAATCTTATTTTTCAGAGCAAAAAGTTGTAAATTCCACATCACATTTATTTTAAATGCCAACCTTTAAAGAGTGTTCCCAAGATGAGGTTATTCACACATTTATATTATTTGTACCTGGGAAACAAGTGCAATATGCTGTGTGCTTCTTAGATTTTTAGTTTTTATTTTTTGTGATATGCGAGGAACTTCATGGCCCTAAGCCATAAACATTACTTATCATGTTCACAAAAAGCCAAATGCATTCAAAACACTACAACTGCGCTTATTGTACCAATAAATTGTGCAACCGCACGGAGCAAATCGACTTTGAATTAGTATGGTTTACAGGCGTTCTACATGGATTATTTTTCCCACCAACATCAAATAAAAGTGGTAACAAAGCTAAAGATCCAGGCGCACAGAGTTGGCAGCTCTAACAATGCACAGATTTGAGATTGTGTGACAATGTCAAGAAAGACACATAGAGAAGTGTATTTTGGCCCACTGCTAAAGCTCCCACCCTACGCAGAAGATAGCAAGAGTGGTGCCTTTGAGGTGACTGTAGCCATAAATGAGATAGCGGCATTCACTGTGAATAAAGTATACATGTAAGAAAATTCATTTTCCATTCTATAGTTACATTACTGTTTCTACAGCGAATCGGCACGGCAAGAAACACACCGCAGAAATGGATTTAACCTTGGACTTATACATGCAGCTCTCAAAAAAAAAGAGGGGATGGAGGCCAAGACTTTGATTGGATTTGGCCAGGCAAAAGTCATCGGAGATGATTTACTGTAAAATGAATATATCAAAACAACCCCGATCACTGACAAATGTAATGGAAGTCGGAACAAACACTTTTGTATGGATGCCGGCGCAGTTAATCACAGCCTGCTAAATAATAAATGGGGTGTATTCAGGGAAAGATGGATCTTGCGCTGAAACCTTGTGCTGTCCCTGGAGTATAATGTAGGATTTTTGGAACAGGGTGCTGTCATACTAATGATCCATTTTAAAATTAATACAATATAACCATCAAAATTCTGAATATTTTGTGAGATGTGTGGACCATTAATATTTTCAGTGTGCCGTATTGGTTCTGGGCACAAAGTAGTGGGTTGTACTGCTGGTGTTATTGTTAAATGAACAAACATAACATTAATTATAAATGGAGTGATGGGGCTTTTGAAACCTCATAGGTTTCTTTTAATGTGTTTACATGTTATAGGTATTTTTTTGCTCTCTCTGCAAAGTGTTTACCTATGAGATTTGGCGTCTCTGCTTTCCATTCATAATTAATATTATGTTGATCCATTAAAAGGTATCACCTATTCGGCAGATAAAAAAACATATTCACAGATCTGGTTTCTGGAACATATAATTATTTGTTAGGGAACAGCATAGTATTATTATTATTATTTATATAGCGCCATCAATTCACTCCGCACTTTATAGAATAAAGGGGTACAAAAGACAAAACAGTTAACATGTACATATAGACAATTCGCAAAAAATGGTTTACAGTTACATTTGGATAAGGAATGGAGACACTGGGGGCCCTGCTCCCAAGAGCTTACATTCTAAAAGGTTCTAGTATTTAAAGTTTCCTTTCTTGTATCTGACGGCATTAAAGTCTTGTGCAGGTTTGGGTCAGGCACGGGTCACCCATATGTGGACCCACTGACCTCAGAACCGCTCTGACCCTGCAATGGGTTAACTTACCCACTTGGAAACTGGAAGTAAAGTTACCATGGACTGGTCACTAGTAATGTCACTCCAGAGGCGGATCAACTAGGCAGAAGTGGGGGGACTACAGGCTGCATTCTATATGTGTGCCCCAGTAGGGAACCCAGAGACTGGGTTTATGGTATAAAAATAAAAGCACTTTTATTGCAGAAATTTTGCATTTTGTCTTGTGCTCCCCCCTATATCTATTTTTCGATTGGATATTGGCTGAGAGTGCGGCTCTATTGCTGGGGGTTTGATGCATGAGGTCTGCAAGGCTGGGCGCAGAGGACTTACCTAGTTGTGAATGCAGGTCTCTAGCATGCAAATTATGGGGCAAAGACTGATATTATAGTTAAATAAACAACGGGTTAGGCAAATGTGAATTCCTTATGCAGGACGCTACTCCCCGTAGCTACCTGAAAGCAGAAGGCTCCAACCCAGCTAACTGCTCCTGTTCTATATAATGCATTTTTTTAATTGCCTTTGTATCTGTTCTTCGTTACATGAACATGTGAATAATCACGGATACTTCTAATAAATGCAAGTTGCCTGGCTGCACAGATTATGAACTAATTACAAATAAATGAAATGCAATCAGTTCAGCCCTTCTGGATGGATATGCTACGAGGGGCTCTGATTTTTCACATGATCCAGTTAACTTACCCAAATACATAAAATAACCAGAAGCAATATGAAACCTGTACAGTTCATTGACTGCTCTTGCAATATCAGAGATGTGACAGGCATCTCAGCATAGTCCGGATACATTTGTACATACTATCATTGCCCCCAGCTTCCCCTGGGGCTCAGCTGGTCACTCTTCCTCTCTGTCTCTGGCTGTCAAGACAAAATGCTCCCTCTCTATGATACGAGGATGCGAGGGTGGGCCCCATGCTATTATATTGCTGTTGCTGTATGCAGTGCAAAATAATGCTTGTGATCATGATCTGAAAATTGGCAGGCAAATGTGAAAAGTAGCATAACCTGAACTACAAATCCAAGCATGTTAAACAATATCTAGTGGGGGGGATAAATATGCTTATATGGTCTATCAATGCACACTGGAATTGTGTAAACCTTTCAAATAAAGGCTTATAGCCAGTGCCTATGATGGGGCCAGACCTAAATGCACCCCCATCACTTCCGGGGGCACGTGACATCACTTCCTAGACAACACTCATCATGCCCCTCACTCCTTCACCTCCATTGCTGTATTTGCAAGGCAAGTGAAAAAGAATGTATCTATTATATAGGCACCTGAGGGCTGCTCACCTAAATCTGCCACTCTATGCACAATCCCTTGGGTGCCTATATATGACATAGCTCTGCTTATAGGGCATATTTTGATCCACAAGTGGGCAACTTTCTCTTTTCTCCACATTCAGTTGCACATAACACCACTTGCATTAGAGACATTTGTGTCAAAATGCACTTCTTGCACCTCCACATAGTTGTGTTTGACGCCGCTCAGTCCTTTCTGCCTTCTTTTCCGCTGGTGCACCCATTGTCGCAGTTCAGTTTGGTTAAACGGATGCAACTGTGGTAGGTGCAGCACAATTGCATCAAGACCTTTTGTGTCTGTAATAATACTGGAATTCTTGGGGAATATACTGCATTGTGGAAAAGGAATTGTCAATTGCTCTTTGCATGCTTTAAGACAAGTGAATGTACACTTGTGTCATTCAGAGCACTATAGGGAATTAACCCGGTGGGCCCCGGAGGCCCAGACCCAAACCCCGGAGCTCTCCTGACGGCTGCCGTTCTCCCTCCCCAGCGCACCCGGAAGTAACTATATTACACGAGTGCTCAGGGAAGGGGGTTAGGCAGGCAGCAGTGGGTCCCTTGGGGGTGTGGAGGCCCCTTTGTGGGGACCCCTGGGGTGACAGCCCCAGTGGGCCACGCACCCCCCAGTCTTCACCAGGCCTTATATTTCATTTTTTTTTTCAAATATTTAGCAAATGCCCTGAGATGAGGTAAGCAATATGGTCGCTTTAATATAACTGTATTCAATTTTTGACTATCTATAAACTTACCAGTGCTTTGCCATCCAAACCCCTCCATAGCACCCATATCGCCCTGTCCTTAGCTCAGTGCATGTGAAACAAAATAAATGATTATATTTATTGCACCTGTGTGCTTTATAGCTGTGTTATTGCAAAAAATGCAGGAAAGGAATGTTCTGATGACAAGATAAACACAAACATCTATGGTTCTGTAGTTTTATGTATATGTCATGGGAAATATGGGACTTGGCCCATTCAAATGAATAACTTATATTTTGCTTTTAGCAGACGTTGTATATGTTTTTCTACCTTGATACAAGCCAAGATACACTCTTTTTCTTTAAGTTGGGCAAAGCAATTTTCCCTTCCAATCCTATCTAGCTTGTCAGGAAACTATAATCTAGCATAGCAAGACACAGTCGGAAGTGATAAGGTCAAATTAAATTGCTTTCCCTCAGCTGGCTAAAAAAGCAGTACATGCTGTGTCATAGATCTGGCCGTCTGTTAAGATCTAGAGATACGTATATACTGTAGGTATTACAACCTAGGCTTTCATTTATATAAGCAAACAGCGTTGGGGCTGGCGAAATAGCATCAAAAATAGCAGATATAATTATTTTTATGCTATAAACCCTAAAACTTAATTACCCTGTATGTCATGGGGTCCACTGGTCCTGTAATATCAGCTCTCCTTACTACTAAACACCAACACACTCTAAATGCTAGAGTAGGTAGCCTACTTACATTCCGTGGTCAAGTTATGGAGCCACATCTGTGAGATGATGCACCGCCACACACTCAGCCAGTATATTAATACAGTATTATATAATATAGGCAGACTATCTGTTTGTCTTGTTTCATTTTTACTTAGTATAGAGAAATGTGTATGATTATATACCTGCAAACTAGAGTGCGGACACACAGCTTGACTTATTATATATATATAATTATAATTATGGTATCTCTATGAGAAGACCATGCATGTAGCTCCTGCAATGGTGAATTTCCTGTTCAAATGACAGCACAAATGGTGATATCAGACTATGATCCCACCCAGTAGGCACATTTGGGGAAAATCTCTCCTATGGCATAGCATTTAGGGCAGGGGTGGCCAGACTTTTTCCACCATGATTGACCGATGACTCCTCCTTCAAGACTCAGCATATGTACGCATTCACACAGCACTTCCGCATCCCCCGGCTTTGTCGCAGTCCACCAGAAATCCATGGGGGATTGACTGGTTGACTTTGATCGAAGTCTTGGCCACCCCTGATTTAGGGCATATATATATATATATACTGTATATACAGTATGTGTGGAGCTGCCTCACACTAAGCAGTGTTTGATGGAATAGCAGTATGATGCTCTAGATCAGTGATCCCCAACCAGTGGCTCAGGGGCAACATGTTGCTCCCCAACCCCTTGGATGTTGCTCTCAGTGCCCCCAAACCAGGGAGTTATTTTTGTAAGCTGATAGGGTGCATAGAGGCCCCTAATAGCCAATCTTAGCCCTTATTTGGCTCCTCCTTTTATGGTGCTTGTGTTGCTCCCCGAGTCTTTTTACATTTGACTGTGGCTCACGAGTAAGAAAGGTTGGGGATCACTGCCCTAGATGTTCCCGAAGGCCAGCTATGGGGACCTTTATGCTGAACACCCTTTTGCTTGCTTAAATATTTTTAGAACCATAGCAAGATGTGTTTGGCAATGCTGTATTCCTAAGGGGTGGGTGGTGGAACATAGACTGCAACAGAGCCCTGTATTTAATGCCTGTTCTTTGTGGGGGGGCTAGAGCAAAGCATATCTAGACCCTGGACCCAAAGACTTTTGGAATGAATACCATGTGACAAGGGCCGCTCCTGCTATGTGACAAGATAAGATCCTTGCCTTAGGTGGCAGGGAGTGGCCAGTTACCAGGGGCGGGAACTTTAAGAGCAGTATTTTCATTTTTTAAATTGAAAATATGTTAATTTGACTTATATTTCATGCTTCTTTGAGAAATCAGCCTTTATACATATATCTATTTATTTATCTTTTAATAAATTGATAATACTTGGATTCACAAAGCAAATGTTAGAAATTATTTATGTGCCACCTATTGAGGTGTGAGTTTCCATGGAAATGATTGCCTTAAAATATAAGAGAGGACGATTTTCACATAAGTTTTATGCCTGAATTCGTTTACTTTCATTAAGGAACAGTCAAGTGGCACAAACAGAAGGTGTAACAGCTGCCTGTTTGCAGACAAGTCTTTAGTAACAAATGAAAATAATGAAAAACTGCCTCTGTAAAATTTCTCAACTAACCAAAGTATTGCAGGGAGCTGAGTAGTTACCCGGCCAAATGATAAACTTATTTCCCATCAGCATGCATCTCTGCACAAAGATTTCTCTTTGACTTTATTGCTTTCATCTGGCACTTGCAATCACTTGCGTGTCTGCTGCTATTGATTTTATTCTAACTGATTTTAACATATAAAAAGAGCTTATTCAGCCAGAAGGTATTCGGATTTGGACAGCCAGAGGGGCATTTGCTAAAGATCTAACAGAAATAGTGCAAAACCCAACCTAGAGCACCCTCATAAAGGGGTGGTTTGCCTTTGAGTTAACTTTTAGCATTTTATAGAATGACCAATTTTCAGCAACTTTTTAATCTGTCCTCATTTTATATATATATATATATATATAAAGCCACATAACGGTCCGCACTCCAAACTCTCCAATCGGTCTCTTAGTGCCCGGGTGCCGCCAGGGAAATATTACATAGTATGAAACATATAGCAGGCGCACTCCAAGGACTTTCATAAAAAATCAAAAATCTTTATTTTCACATTGCCATCGGATCGACGTTTCGGCTCTGGCCTAGAGCCTTTATCAAGATAAAGGCTCTAGGCCAGAGCCGAAACGTCGATCCGATGGCAATGTGAAAATAAAGATTTTTGATTTTTTATGAAAGTCCTTGGAGTGCGCCTGCTATATGTTTTATACTATATATATATATATATATATATTATGTGACATGCTGAATGCCTGTACACGCAATTTTGGGGGAATTAGCAATGGTAGGCAGGCAGGCATGCAGAGGATCTGGAGCATAGAGACAGGGACACCAAGTCTTCAGGCAAAACACAGGTTTATTTGGGCAAATTCTTCCCAACAGAAACATAAGACAGTTCATCAACATACAGTTCATGGATGTGATTTGTCCCTTCTTCAGGGCTCTCACCTTCCAGGGTTAGTTCCACACTCTGAAACACTCAGGCTTTACATTAAGGGGCGTATTTATTATGCTGTGTAAAACTCATTCGCCGAAAAAATGGAGTAAAAAGCTGTGTAAAATAATAGAAAAGTTCGCCATCTGAACGCCGGATATTACGCCGTTATTTTCCATAAGTTCTGGTGGAAGAAAAAATGCCATTTTTTACACAGCATAATAAATATGCCCCTTAGCCTTGCTGAGTCCTCTCAGCACTCATCCATCAGGTCATAACTCCCTCTGCTCCCTGCAGGGGCAGGAGGCACCCCCAGCTCCTCTGGGAGTTCCTGACACAGGCAGCCCTCCTGCTCTGTTCTGAGAGTGACCTTCACTCAGTCAAGGTTCAGCCTCCAAGTCTCTCCCTGTAAATCATACAGCCCTTTTATTGGCTGCTCACCTGCAGCCTAATCAGGCAGCTCCCTACAGCTGGCCAAATCAAAACCTTAAAGGGAGTTTGGAATGGAGGACCTAACCAATTAACCCTCCATTTACTCCAGGGACCTATTCATTTGGCTTTTCTGAGCCAGTAACATAAAATGCAAATACAGAAGGTCCAGCTGAACACAAACCATGTACATCTTGCAAGCATATAGATTTCCATCACATTTTTTATATTTTATAGTTTTTGAATTATTTTCCTTTTCTCCAGACTTTTTCAGCTTTGAAATGCGGGTCACTGCCCCCAGCAGCCAGAAACTATTGCTCTGTGAGTCTAGAATTTTATTGTTATTGATACTTTGTATTACTTATTTTTCTATTTAGGTCCTCTCCTATTCATATACCAGTCTCTTTTGTAAACCATTCTCTGGTTGCCAAGATATTTTGAGCCCTAACAACCAGATGGCTGATAAACTGCTGAACAGTAAAATAATTATAAAAGCACAAATAATAAAAAAGGAAGACCAATTGCAGACTGCCTCAGAATATCTCTTTTACTTTACAAATGGAAAGTGAACAACACCTTTAAAAGGCAAAATAGGCATGCCCAAAAAGAGCTCTGGTTAGTCTTCTTCTGCTCAACAACCTGCAAGGCTTCTTATATAGGAGCTACCAAGCCATATTTACAGTAGGAAAGATTAAAGTTGGTGAAACCCAACTGGTAAATGACTAGTGACTATTACTGAATTACTGGTGCATTGGAAGTTTGGTGCTTAATAAAGGAGAGACCTGTTGCTGGGTTTTCAGTAGTGATGAGCAAATTTTTTCAACAGGCATGGATTCGTAGTGAATTTCCGCATTTCGCCATTGGTGAATTGTTTCGCAAAACTTCTGTGAATATTTGCGGCGGAAAAAAATCGGTGTGCGTACAAAAAATTAGTTGCGTGTCAAAATTGGGCGCAGTTGTGTCAAAAAAGGGTGTGGTCATGTCAAGAAGCACGGTAGACAAAAACAAAAAAAGATGCGGGCGACAAAAAACATCGCGCAACAAATGCGTTTCGCATCACTAGTTTTCAGGTGACTGCATGTTATCACCTTCACATAGAAGCAATATTACTGGGGGCAGGATGCAATATGTTTGTAATAAACACAAAGCAATACCTCAAGTGGGACAGGTCAGTAAATAAGAAATTAGGACTTATTACTATAAAACACAGATAAAGCAAGAAGGAAGTTTTAGCTCAAACCTTTTTAAAAATAAATGACATTTAAAGAAGACCTTAGGACAGTTTACACAATGCTTAGACAATGTCCCTTAATCTTTTTTTCCTCAAGGGACCCAAGTAGATCACATGACCAGGTTTTCTACCACTAGTTATTTTTTACTGTAGGAAAAATATTCCCATAATGAAAGGAGAACATAGATATCCACTCTGAACAAAACTTATATTTTGGGCCCTGACTTATAGGTTAAAACTTTTTCATAGGATAGCAATGATATAACTATTTTCAATATTCTTTGGTAAATATAGATATTAAGTATTCAGACTACTATATGCTTACTAACTTTTTTCATCCCAGCAACCACTTTTGTATGTCATAACAGAAGGAAATTAGCATTAAAATGTGCCTAGGTTGATACTGTACCGACTGTTCCAAAACAAATTTTGTTTGATTTGTCTTTTAAAATGAAAAACAATATTCATGTAAATGTTTATAAAAACTAAACTCATACTAATGAGTATTTTATTCATAGATGTATCTCATCAAATTGGCTGTCAAGCTGTAAAATGTGTCTTATGAAAAGCAATGGACTGAAATAAACTCTGGTCGGTAGTGATGAGAGAATCTGTCCTGCTTCGCTTCGGGCAAAAATTTGGCCGAATCGAACGGTAAAAATGTTGCGCGTCAAAAAAAAAATTGTCGCAAGACAATTCTTTTGATTAGAGAGACAATTCTTTTTGCCACAAGGCATATCTTTTGATGCCCGAGACGATTTTTTAGATTAGAGACAAAATTTTATTTTGATGCGCAACAATTTTGACACCCATTTCACAGAAACGCGAAATGCAGAAATTCACAGTGAATCCATGCCTGCCGAATACACTACTGGTCAGCGTATAATATACCGTATGGAACCTACTGGTGTTATATTTGACCTCAACAATGAGTGACTGAGAAGTGTTCATTAATAGTGATGGGCGAAATGTTTCGCCAGGCATGGATTCGCTGCGAATTTCCGTGTTTCGCCATTGGCGGATTGTTTCGCGAAACGGATGAAAAAATTTGACGCAGAAAAATTTGCCGCACATCCAAAAATTGACGCTGGCGTCAAAAGAATAGCCGCGTGTTGAAATAATAGCCGCAGGCGACAAAAGAATAGCCGTGCAACAAAATAATAGCCGCGGGCGACAAAATAATAGCCGTGTGACAAAATAATAGCCGTGTGACAAAATAATAGCTGCGGGCGACAAAATAATAGCCGCATGACAAAATAATAGCTGCGGGCGACAAAATAATAGCTGCGGGCACAATTTTTTTTCCGAGCGACATTTTCGCCGTTTCGCGAATTTTTCGCCATCTCGCGGATCTTTTGAGAGATTCACGAATTTTTCGGCAAAACTGAACAGATTCGCTCATCACTATTCATTAATTTGATAGCAGGCATTGTAATTAAGAGGACAATTCATGAGTTGACAACAAAGAATAGCCAATAAACTTTACTAAATCGCCAATCGTTATTTATGTGAAACTTCCTGGATATAATCTTTAGGATAATATTCCAACCTCAGCAAGCAATGATTTATATCTTAGTTTTACACACCCTTCTATTACAAACATGATTAGCTGTTAAACTAGATGAATATGAAATATGAAGTCTCATTAGATATTCAATCCCGATGGCAGGACAACACAATGATTTGTACAGACTCCACCTCAGACTTCAAGAATTGCTGTCTATGCAGAAACCTTGAGGGTGAAGATCAACCAACAATAAATCCACATTTGCCAGTTACTAAAGACATGTAAGATATGTATGGATTCATGAATAATGCAAAGAATGGGAAAATGAAAAGTGAAATGAAACTTTTGTCCTCAGTGCTCACAGATACAGCTTATGTACACAATGCTCAGAATATCCCATAAAAAAAAAGCAAGGGTAGCAGTATATTAATTCAGGACCAGGACCAGGGCATTATAAAATTATTCTAATCTATTATAGATGTGAATGAGGTTTCAAGTCTTATATAAAGTTCATTTAATATCCAAAAGGGTAAGTTTGCACCAGGTTTAATAACCCATAGAGACTAATTATGAATCGTGACAAGCATTTCTTATTTTCACAAAAATTAGTCAGGGTGTTTTTTGCACTGTTTCTTTTGGCACAAAACACATTTAAGTCAATGGGCACTTTTTTGCTGCATTCCTTTTTGTTCAAGCAAAATGCATTTAAATCAATTGCAGTAGTTTTGTGAAATAATATGTTGACGGCAAAACTTGGAATTTCTTCACAAATGTATGTCTGGCAAAATAATTTGCTTATTGTTAATCAGGAAGTAGAATTTTCATGTCAACTGTTTCAAAACACATTTGGTTGGTCTCCATTTGTTTCTAGAGCACTATGTGCTGTTGTTTTATTAACCTGTAAGTGAATAACTAAATACATTTTATGCATTAAATCTGATAGGTCAGGGCCTTTAGCCATGGTCATCTTATTAGTGAAGCATTTAAAGAGAACTACAACAGCCCCTCTCAACTGCCCTCCATTGGCCCCCTCACCTCTCCCTCCCCACACAGTCTATTACATAGAAAGGTTACATAGAAAAGTATCAGAAGAGTACCCAAATGGACAGAAGATGGCTCCTGGGAACTCTGTAGCGGTGAGGGGACCAATGGAGAAATGTTAATGGGGCTGTTGTGACGAAAAAGTCATATTTTTCGCAAAGACTACGACCATTTTGGAATTCATTCAAGCTTCGTTATCGTGACTTTCCTTGGGCCAGGTTGGAGCTGCAGAGTGCCATTGAGCCCTATGGGAGGCTTTCCTTGGGCCAGGTTGGAGCTGCAGAGTGCCATTGAGCCCTATGGGAGACTTTCCTTGGGCCGGGTTGGAGCTGCAGAGTGCCATTGAGCCCTATGGGAGACTTTCCTTGGGCCGGGTTGAAGCTGCAGAGTGCCATTGAGCCCTATGTGAGACTTTCCTTGGGCCAGGTTGGAGCTGCAGAGTGCCATTGAGCCCTATGGGAGACTTTCCTTAGGCCGGGTTGGAGCTGCAGAGTGCCATTGAGCCCTATGGGAGACTTTCCTTGGGCCGGGTTGGAGCTGCAGGGTGCCATTGAGCCCTATGGGAGACTTTCCTTGGGCCGGGTTGGAGCTGCAGAGTGCCATTGAGCCCTATGGGAGACTTTCCTTGGGCCGGGTTGGAGCTGCAGAGTGCCATTGAGCCCTATGGGAGACTTTCCTTGGGCCGGGTTGGAGCTGCAGAGTGCCATTGAGCCCTATGGGAGGCTTTCCTTGGGCCAGGTTGGAGCTGCAGAGTGCCATTGAGCCCTATGGGAGACTTTCCTTGGGCCAGGTTGGAGCTGCAGAGTGCCATTGAGCCCTATGGGAGACTTTCCTTGGGCCAGGTTGGAGCTGCAGAGTGCCATTGAGCCCTATGGGAGACTTTCCTTGGGCCAGGTTGGAGCTGCAGAGTGCCATTGAGCCCTATGGGAGACTTTCCTTGGGCCGGGTTGGAGCTGCAGAGTGCCATTGAGCCCTATGGGAAGCTTCCAAAATCATGCATTGAAGTTTCAAAGCCAGAAAGGTTTATGATCGTTCGGATCTGAAAATTTCATGACTTTCGGATCGCAACCACAATATTTTCATACGACCATGAAAAGAATTTTCGCACAATTTTCACAATCAGAAATGATCGTGGTTACTCCGAATTTTTTCCAATCGTGCTTTCAACCAGCGAAACCAGCCCCTTAGTGTCCTTGTTAGCAATAAACTTTTTTTGAGCATTCCACGGGCAGTGGCAACTCTCTGAGATGCCATATAATAATATAATATACCATAAGAATTATACATTTATTTTCATTTACAATGTTTAATGATCTTTGTTTCTTTCCTATCAGATGTATATCTCCATTTTCCTGGTTTTTGACTGATATTTCTCCCCATTTAATAATTTATTCTCACTCACTCTGTTGCTGATTTGGAAGTGTGCATATTTATTTTCTACCACAGTCTATCCAGATATAATTATACAGAAAGATTCTTTTTTTTTTTTTGCATTCCTTTATTTTACCCTTAGCAGGAAGCACTAAATAAATCATAATACTGAGGAGGTTCTTCGACCCTTTCATCTCTGGAGGAGCGCGCAGCATTAACTCTGTGTCCTGTGCTATCAGCTCACTTCGACAAGCGCATGGTTAATAAGAGATTTGTCTCAGGTGTACAGCAATAATAATAAAAAATGCTTTTTTTGAATTTGTCACAAAGGCTGATGTGAAGCATTATAAAAGGAAATCTACGCTGCATGGAGTTCAGTTCAAAACATACTGCTGCTCCTAAAGGCTTTTTTTAAATTTCACAATAACCCGTGTAATTCTGCGCCCACACCAAAATCTATTCATTTGATTTCTTTGTAAGATATTATACATCAGAGGATTTAATTGAATAATCGTTGCAATTAATGTTCATGTAAAAAAGTCAGGAAGGGGGGGGTGGGGGCGTGTTTGTAAACTACCAAATAACACAGCTATGAAAGTGCAAAATGCAGTATTACAACAAGGCCTATCCATGTATAGAAATACCACTTTCATTAAGAGACTGAGACTATTTAGCTGAGGGTCTTCTGGTCTAAATCAAGCATTATATAAAAGCTTTTTCATATGGATAATGTGGCAGCTCTTATAAAATAAACTCACTGAAAATCAAATTGCCAACAATGTCATATTGTCAGAAATTTTTCATTTCGCCATTGGTTAAATTTTTCACGAAACTGCCGCACATTTTTGCCTTTGGACTTGGCCGCAGCAAAAAAGAGTGTAACATACAGTACATGAACGATATATATACCCCAACACGGAATGCTTGCCCACCAGATAACACCACCAACTGGGCTACCTGCCATGCTGGCTATCTGTTGCGAAAGCGGTAGGTGGACAAGTGGGAGCAGGTAACCAGAAAACCACCGTCTTGGGACCCTAGGAGACCATAACCAAACTTTGCACACTTGTGTAAAACTACGGCCCCTCACCCCTGGTAAACATACCTCCACAGCTGTGACAAACAACTTAACCCATACTGAACTTACCCCCCCATAACCTAACATTAAATAAGGGTGGGTGGGATGTTGCCTACTCCCTGCTTAATCGGAAAAGGCAGGTATTTCCTTTCTTGCTCTCCCTATATTTCATTATCCCCTCCTCTCTAGTTGCCTTGCAATTAACCCTTCACTGCCCCCACTTTTTCTTTTCTGACTACCTTTCCTCACACGGTCAGGGCCATTTGATTTAAATAAGTTTAAGCCCCACTATATTAGATGCCAATAGGATGCATAAGAGTTACGTCAATGGCACACTGCCTCTTCACTCTTTATTGTTTGCTGCTACTGGGTACAGTGTGTTGTTAGGCTGGGGGACCCAGGACCAACATTTTTTGACTTTGTGGGGACAAACTGCACTTATAATATAATCCAATATATATTGGAGTAAATCACGTGACTATAAAAGAGCAGATTTTATTTCTGGGCTTGTGTTATAGGTCTCTTGGGAACCAAGCAACACTCCTGCTGCGTATTAAAGCACCTTCAGAAAGCACACAGTAAAGCAATCACATTTCACCTATGTAAATTTTTAACGACCCTTAGCCAGAACCACACATAAAAATGTACATTACGGCAATAAATACTGCATGGCTAAAAGCTTAAAAATCTGTTGGGTAAGATGCGATTAATGCATTATGACCACAACTCTCACAGAACATGAGAACAAGGTCTTGTATAATGTCATGTACAGGTAATCTCAGTGTGTCAACAGTGTTGTTCATATGTATGCCCCTAATATATTAAACATGTCTATGCAGATGCCACCATATTCTGCCTATGCCCAAATAAGACTCTTTAAAAATGACAACTAGAAATATATAGGTTACAAATATTTTATGACAATTAGATTTTTAGATTTGATAGGTGTAAGGAAATCAGAATAATGAACATATACATATAATTAGTTGATACAGGTTCCAGAACTACAGTAAATGTGTCTGACATGACTACATAAACTTGAGAAATCACAATACAGTCTAACTTAAAGAAAAACATGGAAAATTGTCAGGGAAGGTAGGGTATATATTCAATATTGGATTGGCCCTCAGTGGTACCAGAAAAAAGACCCTGGTGAGTATGCAGAAAAGGCAATACAGGTATAGGACCCGTTATCCAGAATGCTTGGGACCAAGGGTATTCCGGATAAGGGGTCTTTCTGTAATTTGGATCTCCATACCATAAGGGGCTGATTTACTAACCCACGAATCCGACCCGAATTGGAAAAGTTCCGACTTGAAAACGAACATTTTGCGACTTTTTCGTATGTTTTGCGATTTTTTCGGATTCTGTACGAATTTTTCGTTACCAATACGATTTTTGCGTAAAAACGCGAGTTTTTCGTATCCATTACGAAAGTTGCGTAAAAAGTTGCGCATTTTTCGTAGCGTTAAAACTTACGCGAAAAGTTGCGCATTTTTCGTAGTGTTAAAACTTAACGCTACGAAAAATGCGCAACTTTTCGCGTAAGTTTTAACGCTACGCAAAATGCGCAACTTTTTACGCAACTTTCGTAATGGATAGGAAAACTCGCGTTTTTACGCAAAAATCGTATTGGATCCGAAAAATTCGTAAAGAATCCGAAAAAATACGAAAAAATCGCAAAGTACCGATCATTACGAAAAAAACGCAATCGGACTCCATTCGACCCGTTCGTGGGTAAGTAAATCAGCCCCTAAGTCTACTAAAAAATTAATAAAACGTTAAGTAACCCAATAGGGTTGTTTTGCATTCAATAAGGATTAATTATATCTTAGTTGGGATCAAGTACAGGTACTGTTTTATTATTACAGAGAAAAGGGAATCATTTAACCATTAAATAAACCTAATAGGGCTGTTCTGCCCCCAATAAGGGGTAATTATATCTTAGTTGGGATCAAGTACAGGTACTGTTTTATTATTACAGAGAAAAGGGAATCATTTAACCATTAAATAAACCCAATAGGGCTGTTCTGCCCCCAATAAGGGGTAATTATATCTTAGTTGGGATCAAGTACAGGTACTGTTTTATTATTACAGAGAAAAGGGAATCATTTAACCATTAAATAAACCCAATAGGGCTGTTCTGCCCCCAATAAGGGGTAATTATATCTTAGTTGGGATCAAGTACAGGTACTGTTTTATTATTACAGAGAAAAGGGAATCATTTAACCATTAAATAAACCCAATAGGGCTGTTCTGCCCCCAATAAGGGGTAATTATATCTTAGTTGGGATCAAGTACAGGTACTGTTTTATTATTACAGAGAAAAGGGAATCATTTAACCATTAAATAAACCCAATAGGGCTGTTCTGCCCCCAATAAGGGGTAATTATATCTTAGTTGAGATCAAGTACAAGGCACTGTTTTATTATTACAGATATAAAGGAAATCAGTTTTAAAATTCTGAATTATTTGATTAAAATGGAGTCTATGGGAGACGGGCTTTCCGTAATTCGGAGCTTTCTGGATAACAGGTTTCCTGATAAGGGATCCCATACCTGTAGTAGATTAAAGAAAGAGTGAAGAGAAGAGGAAAAATGGAATAGAGAATAGACTGTTGATTAAGTCTTGGCTTGACTTTTTGCACTACTCAGTTTTCCCATTGAGTATTAAATTAAGTTAACACCAAAAACATATCTAAATGAATAGTTATAAGAGCTATACCATATTTATTATATATATTTTTTTTTTAATTTAGTAAACACACGAGGGAAATTTTATATCCGTAAACACATGTGCTAGTACATTAATAACAATCATTTTTCTCATTTTTATAATTATACCAATAAACAGGAGCTACCCTGTTGCCTGCTTCAGCTGAGGTATTCTCCACAGACGGCTATAGCCTTCCAGTGAATGGAAATAAATGGCTGTATTTTGTTCCAGTCCACGGTGAATGCTCGGTCTAATTAAGCAATATCGCAGTGCTAATGCCCTGTGCTTAAATGCAAAATATGCAGAAAATGAATAGGCACGTGAGAAGCTTTGGCTTGTTTCTTTACTGCCAATTCAACAGGACCGAACACTTCCGTACATGCCTTTCTCATTAACAGTATAATCTCCCTGTATTATAGATGAATGAAATCAGTAATGATGGTTCATAGGCTACACTTTTGAAGTTAGGGTACACTATCATTCCTGAACAATGTGTATAATATGCGGCAGCGCTAAGGACGGAAGATAACTATGCCATGGTATGTACTGAACCATAATTAATGTCACTGCAAAACATAATTGGAACTGAAACCAAGATTAATTCTAATTTCTCACTAAACTGCTAATGATATTCCATTTAATTTCCTCACCAATTATTATGGAATGCTGCTAATGAACGTACGTTTGGTTCCTGCTTTGTAATATCTGAGGCGCTACCATGAATAAATGGTTCGCCATCAGCTATAAAGCAGGGAGTAATGGAGGAACGGTTGTATCATCCTAATAAATACATTGTTTACCTGGAACTTGGGTTTCCTATTGTGTCATATTTAATATGGAATTGGCACAAAGCCAGTTTTATTTATATATTTATTTATATTTGTTAAAATAGACTAATTTCAGTTCTTTATTCAAAAAAATATGCCCATTGCACATGATTACATGGCGCCTATGGTTTGGATTACCGTCTCCAAGAATGCAGTTTACTATCGGGGTAAATGTATCATGTAAAAGGTATCCTGAGCCCAGTGGATGAAGGTGGTTAATGTATCCTTAAATAGAGCTAGCTATTGAAATAGAACCCCCAACATAAGCATGACAGCATTCCTAGGAGGTGACCAATACGGGCTGTAATTGGTTATTTGGTAACCCAATATGGACTGGTAGACTACAGGAGGCTCTGTTGGGCTGTGCACACTTTATGCCTTTAAAATGTGACTCGTAAGTCACCCAATGGTTTTGGGCAACACCCAAAGGGTTGGTGAGCCATGTTGCTAATGAGCCACTGGTTGTGGATCACTGTATTATGGGACCACAAAATAATAAAATAGTGCAAAATGCAGGAAAAATCATGGTTTGTAAAACTAAAGTTTCACTGTATTGGTTTGTTTCAATTTATAATTAGTGATGGGTGAAATGTTTCACCAGGCATGGATTTTCCGCGTGTCCAAGAATAGTCGCGCGTCCAAAGAATAGTCACACGTCCAAAAATTGTCACAAGAATAGTTGCGGGCATCAAAAGAATAGTCGCGTGTCAAAAGAATAGTCACGGGCAACAATTTTTTATTTTTCCGCTCATCACTATTTATAATGTAATTTAATGTATTTAATTTAACACAACACAGTCATTTTGATTGCATGGTAACATGCAGTATACTGTAATTCATGGTTAAGTTTATGGGCCAAAGAGTGGCAAAAAATTCCTTACTCTAGAGTAAGTTACTTTGTAGCATTTCAGTAGGTTTGCATTCAATGGTTTTGTCCAATCAATAGCATACAGTAGGGTCACTTGCATATTGGGTTGGGACCTATGGACGAATGCAGTAGTTTGGCTGGATTGGGGCTTTAGTATATTTGTGGGATGCTCATAATAGATTTACCACCGGAATAGGTATACGTATTCACATTGCTTCCATGGCCATTTCTCAATTCCTTCTCAGGCCATATGGGTGGACATGGTTTCAGCATTCAAACTTCAGAAAGAAAGAAATACTGGAGGAGCTGTGCCATAAGAGATCAATCCTCATTTGGGAATAAAACAAAGTAGACTTGGTTCACAACCTGCTGAAGCATGATGCCAGCAGAAATGACAGAACGTGCCAGCAAGAACAGAGCGATATGGCAGAGATTGATGTCACTCTAGCCATGGCACATTAGTTTCCAATCCCAGAGCTGTTACCTACTGAGGAGTAAAGCAGTTGCATTCCTCGGTATCCCTCTTAATCTCTTCTATAATATGGCCTGAAGCAGTTGGAGTTTCCACACATCACACAGGATCAGCATAAAGCAGCCTGAGAGATAATGCATAATGCTGGACTGGATTAGACAAATCAGAGCAAAAAGGCAGTGAGGTGGCATCCGTATAACCTTGCAAAACCTCCTGAGTAAAATGAAACTTCTCACCGCTGCAAAGTTACAACAACAGCTGCCTCACAGTCTGTGCTGAACGTTCCACAAGCCTTTAGGAAAATGTTAACGCCATCAGATTCTTTCAAACTTAAACAAAATATGTGAACAGTACAGAAAGTTAGAGACAAACTTAGAACCTGTAACTGTGTCCTTACACTATCAGATTGTTAGCTCTGCTGGAGAGAGCATTTACATTTCCTGTATGGTAACATGGGACAGTTATTGCTTGCCCCCTTCTAGTCAGAAATCAATGGGACTAAATATATACACAGGCTAGCATTCATCAGAATTCTGTTAACTGTTCTGTTTTAGGGTTGGACATCCATATAGTTACATAGTTACATAGGGTTGAAAAAAGACCAGAGTCCATCAAGTTCAACCCTCCCAAGTAAACCCAGCACACACAACCCACACCTACCAATCTATACACTCACATACATAAACTATATATACAACCACTAATACTAACTGTAGATATTAGTATCACAATAGCCTTGGATGCTATGCTTGTTCAAGATCCAGTTCCAGTTCCTTTATACTGTATTATTCTGGTGTGGCTTGGGACCCTGATATTAAAGAACCGTAGGTGGTTTTTCATGTAAGGGCAGTGAGGTTGGGGAATGCCCTTCCTAGAGATGTGGTAATGGCAGATTCTGTTAATGCCTATAAGAGGGGCCTGGATGAGTTCTTGAACAAGCATAGTATCCAAGGCTATTGTGATACTAATATCTACAGTTAGTATTAATGTTGGCATATATGGTTTATGTATGTGAGTGTATAGATAAGTCGGTATAGGTTTATGTGTGTGCTGGGTTCACTTGGAAAGGTTGAACTTGATGGACTCTGGTCTTTTTTCAACCCAACTTAACTATGTAACTATGTAACCATGATGTATGCAATCAGCTTCCTCAGCTCTTTCATCTGCCATTTATGAAACGTTCAGAGACTCGATTATGTAGTTACACCCCTGGATGAGTTTGCCTTACATTGGAAACTTAACATGCAGGTGCTTCTAGTTCTTAAAGCCCAACTTCAATACATACATTCATTTATATTTGTCCCTACTGAGGCCCTTCTCCCAGCTTTGAATGGACACCCTCAAGGATCTACTCATAAAGTAGGATTCAGAGAGGTTTGGGGGTTTCACTATATATTTATACAATGAATAATACATTTATACAATGAAGTTCTTTGGACTTACAGAGATTACAGAATGTACCACTGACAAATACTATGCAAAGCCATATTTCTATCCATGTACAATCACTGTCACCAAGACAAACAGAACTTAGAGAAGAAAGAACAAATCCAACAATGTATCAAAAGCCTTGGCCAATATTCAAAAGCAAATAAAATAAATCTCACTTTGCACATTATATTTCCTTTATTATAGAATCATTTATGTACCAGTTACATAGATAATGTTCGGCAGTCTAGGTTTTCCCCAAGAATTACATTGGCAAGCTTGTACTTCAAATCTAAATTATAATTCCAATTTGAGTCTAAGGTCTCCTTATCATAGACTAACAGCCCCAGAGAACAAATATACCTGATTATCTTACAGCAACCTTACAGTTTTTTTTTTAAAAGCTCTACACACCAGGGAGAAGGCAAGGACAGTCTGGAACGATGATTAAATAATCTAGGGGAAAGCTGTTCCCGGCATCTAAATTGAAATACTGTTAAGTTAATTTTCAGAAGCTGTAACCTAAGCAACCTTTATAATTAATAAGTGTATTTTGGCTTTCATGGTAATAAGAAAGAACTGGCACTTCAAATCCCTCTATAAGGAAACAGAATGGTCATCGTAGCATTGCAATCAAGCCCGTTACGGAAGCATAGTTCACCTACGAAGTTGCAAAGCACCAATCACTGTCAGTACAGAATGTATTGAACAAGGAAAATGAGGTTAGAAGGTCTCCTCTTTAAAGGGTAAAGATACCCTATCTACGTGCAGGGCTTTTCTTCCATTTTATTTCCCGTGCTGACAGTGAATCATGAGCCTATAGCTTACTGTATGCACAACATCCTACTCTGTAAATCTACATTCATCCATTGTTCCTATTAGCAAGGTTGCCCATTTGTCGGCTGGCATTCTTTTAGAAAGAGCAGTCTATTTATAACCTAAATATCAATGGAAAGTGGTTACGTTAAGGTCGGCAATAGGTTGAATTTTACCTGCACCTTCCATAGAAGAAATATACAATTCTCATAATAATCCCAATATATCAGAAATAGCCATTTCACAGTTGGTAAAAAATAAGACGAGTGGACAGCATAAGCAAAAGGTTGGACTACCATGAGTTATCCCTTCCTACCTGACTACATTTTAAGGTTGGAATCTTAAAGATTCCCCCTATTCATCTAATACATTTAACCACATTCGTTACAGAAGTCATTTCTAGTGATGAGTGAATCTGTCCCGTTTCGTTGCGCCAGAAAATTTGCAAATCTTTCAAAAGATTCGCGAAACGGCGAAAATGTTGCGCGGAAAAAATCTTTTGACACCTGCGACTAATTTTTTGACGCCACGACTATTTGTTCTGACACCGCGACTATTCTTTGACGCCGCGACCATTTATTCTGATGCTGCGACTATTCTTTTGACACGCGACTATTTATTTTGACACTGCGACTATTTATTTTAACGCCGCACCAATTCTTTTGATGCGCAGCAAATTTTTTCTTCCGTTTCGCAAAACAATCTGCCAATGGCGAAACGCGGAAATTCGCTGCAAATCCATGACTGGCGAAACAGTTTGCCTATCAATAGTCATTTCCACTAACAGGAGGTCTCAAAAAAACATCACAGCGTTTCATTTTCTGCTCAATAATGTCCATTTACAATGTTCAACATTGACACAAATAGATGTGAGTACTGATGGGCGAAATAATTCACCATAATTTCCGCGTTTCGCCATTGGAGGATTTTTTCGCGAAATGGGCAACAAAATTCGCAGTGGAAAAATTAGCCGCACAACAAATGATTGTCACCCCCGTCAAAAAAATGTTGCCCATGGCAAAAAATTGTCAAACGTGAAAACAATAATGCGCGTTCAAAAAGTCGAGCAAATCTTTTCAAATATTTGCACATTTTTCGGAAAAGTGAAATGGGACAGATTCGCTCATTGGGGCACATTCATGAAAATGCAAGTTTGAATCCCGAATGGGGCAAATTCAGATTGGATACGAAAATTTCTGAAGATCACAAATATCACGAAAATGCTTACGAAAAAATCGTATTAGTCATGATAATATCGTATTGGCGATCCAAAAGTCACGAAATTTCCGTACCGAACGATGCATACAAAAAAGTCATGCAGGCATCGAAAAAGTCGAGCAAGACATGCAAAATTTGGCGAAAATACACTTAGTAAATCTGTCCCTTTGTGTTAGTTGTCAAAACTGGGCCTGGGTAATGGGATACAGGTTAAGTTGACCCAAGAAGGTGAGTATTTTGGGGATCCGGTGAGGCAAGAGTTAAGGGAGGATGGCCCGTTGTCACAGCCGGGCGGCGGGTCCCTGGCAACGGAGATATATTTTATTGGCAGTGCCGATATTAGCAAGTCCCACTTGTTCAATAGCACATGTTTTTTTATGTTTCCTCTCTAAGAGCGATGGGTCTCTCTCTCTATATATATACTGTATACATATATATTGATACCTTGGTTGAAGCATGCAACCCTGCGTACCCACCATGCTGGAAGGCACGAGAGGCTGGGGGCCGGTACAGTTGTATTGCACTTAGTTTGGTCCATTGCCAGGGACTTTAGAGCTGGAAGGATTACTGTTTAATATTTGTTAATATACTTACTAACCCTGTTATTATTAACTTGTTATTTATATTTATGATTATGTATCTTATTGCTTATGTTATGTAATAAAGCTGTGGCCAATATAATTTCCAACGAAGGACAAGCTGTAAGTGGTTATTATTTCTAGGCCAGTAGTTTGGGGCAAAAGGAGGGCAGCAAAAAAAAAAAAAAAAACTCACTTCAAAATGACTTATACATAGTGATGAGCGAATCTGTCCCATTTCGCTTTGCCATAAAATTTACGAAACGACAAAAAATTCACGAAACACATTTGTTGCATGATTTTTTGCCGCCTGTGTCTTTTTTTGGTCGTTCGTGGGTTTTTTTTGCCACCCACGCTTTTTCGACGCAACCATGCCCAATTTGCCACGACCGTGCCCTTTTCTGACATGACCACGCCCTTTCTTTGATCCGGCCATACCCAATTTAACACGGCCACGCCCAATTTGACACCGACTGAATCGCTGCAAATTTTCACAGAAGTTTCGCGAAACAATTTGCCAATGGCGAAATCCATGCCTGCCGAAAAAATTATCTCATCACTACTTATACATTAAAATGATGTTGGCCAAGCCTGATGATGAATAAAAGGGGCAGGACCAGGTGTCAAGTCATTCTCATTTTCCAGCAATGATGGGTGGTGCTCACCTGAAAAGCTCAAAGCGTAATGGAAATTGTTATGTCCCATAAGGGCTGCATGTAAGTGAGTAGATATCACATTAAGGGTATTTGTGCTGAGTGTAGAACTAATCACTTAGGGAGAGAGCTGGCAGCATGTAGATAAAGTCAGCATCTTACAAGGGAGATTACATTTACTGATGACTGCATTTACTGTTCTAATGCTGTTATGCTAACAAACAGAAGCATTAAATACATGGCTGATCTGATTCTGGAAGCTTTAACCATTTCTGTAGGTTAATAGCTATGTTAGCTGCCTCCGGTGCTCTGTATTTGCCTAGAGATAAGTTATACTGTTTTCTGTCAGAAACATGGACTTCCCATAAGGAACAGTAAAACTAATTCCTACCCAGATTGATGGCAACTATCCATCTTGGATTTATGTTAACTTTATATTCTAATAAATGTTTCAATTTCATTTAAAGCTAAGAATATTTTCCTTCAAAGGAAGTCTATGTTAAATGGCATACCTTTATTTCAAGGCTTTTGGGATAGTAGGATTCCTGCACAATTAATCCAATGGACAGGGCCCTCTATAGCTTTTGTTGCAATTATTGGCTGCTTTGTATGGAAATCTGTATGTTAAATATGTATTATATCTGTATGTTCCATTTTATTGTTCAGAGGGATATGTTTCAACTTACATACGTGATAAACAATAGATACTGTGTCATTTCTGAGGATCAAATATTGGAGCTAAGAAAAACAAAATCTCTAGAGGTATGGGACCTGCTATCCAAAATGCTCAGGACCTGGGGTTTTCTGGATAAGGGGTCTTTACGTAATTTGGATCTCCATACCTTATGTCTACTAAAAAATCATTTAACCATTAAATAAACCCAATAGGGCTGTTCTGCCCCCAATAAGGATTAATTATATCTTAGTTGGGATCAAGTACAGGTACTGTTTTATTATTACAGAGAAAAGGGAATCATTTAACCATTAAATAAACCCAATAGGGCTGTTCTGCCCCCAATAAGGGGTAATTATATCTTAGTTGGGATCAAGTACAGGTACTGTTTTATTATTACAGAGAAAAGGGAATCATTTAACCATTAAATAAACCCAATAGGGCTGTTCTGCCCCCAATAAGGGGTAATTATATCTTAGTTGGGATCAAGTACATGTACTGTTTTATTATTACAGAGAAAAGGGAATCATTTAACCATTAAATAAACCCAATAGGACTGTTCTGCCCCCAATAAGGGGTAATTATATCTTAGTTGGGATCAAGTACAGGTACTGTTTTATTATTACAGAGAAAAGGGAATCATTTAACCATTAAATAAACCCAATAGGGCTGTTCTGCCCCCAATAAGGGGTAATTATATCTTAGTTGGGATCAAGTACAGGTACTGTTTTATTATTACAGAGAAAAGGGAATCATTTAACCATTAAATAAACCCAATAGGGCTGTTCTGCCCCCAATAAGGGGTAATTATATCTTAGTTGGGATCAAGTACAGGTACTGTTTTATTATTACAGAGAAAAGAAAAATATGTTTGAAAATTTTGAATTATTTGATTAAAGTGGAAAAAGGAAATGGCCTTCCTGTAATTTGGAGCATTCTGGATAGCGGGCTTCCAGATAACAGATCCCATACCTGTATTGTATATTCAAAAGAGCATAAAGAAAGTTTAAAAATACAAGAATTGTCTCCTACACATTCAATGATTTAAATTATATCAAAACCAAGAGAACATCTACAGTTATTTCCAGAACTTGATATCTGAATTTTACTGAGTTGCAAAGATAACAAGTTTCCCTATTCGCACTATAACAGGTTGAACTATCGCTCTACCTATCGCTTCAGCTCCTGAGCTCTGCCTGCCAACACATTGGATTTTACTGTGATAATTTGCCTTTTTTTTTTTTTGTAAACGTAGAGAGCATTTAGAGTTAGTCTTAACCGAATGAGATCTATTCCAGTCACAGCAGCGGTAAGCCCTCAATCACTGATAAATCCAAGATAAATACAAAATCAATATGATTATCTAGATGTTTCCATGTCCTGAGTATACAGTTTATGAAACTCTCAGAAAAATATGACTAGTTTCCCCTTAGTTTCAGCAATGGTTTACAAAATGCTACAGAATACATTGAGTACATGCACACAAATGGATAGAATACTTATATCCTAAATAATGTATATAGAAACCAAAAATGATTGGGAAACATATACAATTGTGCAAACTTCCATCGGCGCCATTGGTTTATGATTCCAATCATAATCCTCCACTTCTAAATATGTCAAGTTTTACAGCTTAACCCATTTGCCCTAGGATAGTGGCTTGAATAAAAATTTTGATACAGCAAGGATTAATTTAACTTGAGCCTTGCGCTGTTAGGGAATGTCTATCGGTGAGTCAAATATATTGATTCAGAGAAAATGTCTCCTGCACAATAGAGATAAGTAAATAAAAAGCAATTTGATGATAGTGTAGGGACCTGTAGGGTTAATGCTCCCCTGTGACTTTAAATCCCTACACTCCCTTATTCCCAGTTGCTGGGTAGATGTCCATGTATCTCTATTTACCATATCTTTATGATCTCAATCAACGGCCCTTAGGCTTATGACCACTTCCTGCCACCTTAGGGGTGGTCCTTTCTCTTTTGTCTGCATCTGTTGAACTAGGTGGATGTTCACTGAGCCACGGGTCAACAAAGCTGTTCTGCCCTAGAGGGACCCCATGAATGAGGATTATTTAGAGCATTTCTGGTTATAGCACTTTTTTGGGAAAGTGAGTAAGAGCAGTTCTTTGTGCTCCAACCAGGAGAGAAAGCAGTGAGCAGTCTCCAAAAAGGCTCTGCAGCTTCAGTGAAGGGACCACATTAGTGGTCATACAGTTGGGATCTGGGCCAGGTGGAAACTGGATATTCTACTTCTTTCCATGCTGCTCTCTGCAGTGGTGAACATGAGCCAATTAAATTGAAGAGGAGGCTGGTGAGGGGAGGTGCGTCTAGGGTATATATAAGTTGAATATAAATCCAGTGAAGCCCTAGGCACTCCTCCTCTTGCCCGAACCCCAGTAATCCAACTGGCTTTTGTGCACAGACTATTGCACATACGCCAATAGGATCAGAGGCGGTTACCCTCCTCCCAATAAGCTGCAGCCCTTGGTACATAACCTCAAATACCTTTATAGTAAATATGGCCCTGAGCCTAATCAAAACAATATGGTAAAAATCATCACATTTAGAACTGGAAGCTTTACACAGCTTAACCCTTTGTCTTAAATCGAGGACCCTGTGTGTTGTTGGGGTGAATGCTTAAAACCTTGGTTAGATGTTAAAGAACTTACTCCATACTCCAGCAACTCATGGTTTAGAAACAGGGGTCTATAAGAACCCAATCCATCTGTAACAAAATTTAAACACATTCCTCGCTAGTGACTGCACTATGGGAATATTGTAGCAGCAAACACCCCAGCCTTAGGACAGAGAATATTAGTTCTGCTGTAGCTGGTAGGGAGCCACACAGCAGTGGCTGAAGGCAGAACTGATAGCTCTACATGCTGGCAATCACATTTCACTGAACCAATAGATGAATACAAGTATAAAGATTATTCTACTTGAAAAGAAAACGTTTTTCAACCACTTTTATATAAATGCTTTTGTATTACTTTTAGTCCCACATTCATGCTCCATAGAATGTAACCCTAGAGACACTATACAACTCAAAATACCTCCAGTTAGTATACCAATTTGGGTTGTCCCCTTACCTGCATGGAAACTCCAGGTGGGGCACTGAGCGGGGATGGGTGGGGGACCAGGGACTGGTCCGATTGCCATCTTGGAGTCAGGAAGGAATTTTTTCCCCTCTGCGGCACATTAAAGAAGTTTCACTGGGTTTTTTTGCCTTCCTCTGGGTCAACTAGAAGTTAGGCAGGTTATATATAGGCATTATGGTTGAACATGATGGACGTATGTCTTTTTTCAACCCAACTTACTATGTTACTATGATACAGCGATCTGCGACTGGCCAATCACTGCATCAATCTTGGAGAATCCTGCCCGGTTTTCCCAATTTGGGACAGCCCTACCAAAAACCACATTGTCGGAGTCAAAACCGGACAGGTTGCAACCCTAATACCAAAACTAATGTATGTTAAAAAAGGGTTTCTGGATCATGGATCCCATACCTGCACAGACCTGTCAGCACTCTTTTATTTTTTGAAGGTCATTTGTATCTATATCTCTGGCACAGGCGGAGCTTTGGGCCAAGTCTTCACTGTATTCTGCTCTGTATGACAAGCATGACACGAGCCTGTCAGCGCACACGTGGGGCAAAGTGCATTGTCAAAAGCCATATTTTCTTTTGTAAGATAAAGAACAATACCTCCATAATGCCAAAGGCTCCGGTAACAAAGAAATGAACAGTAAAACGATTTTCAGTGAGCAGACAAAGTATTAAATCTGCTATAATTTGCAAGGAAAGCAGCCAATGGCTGGTACTGCGCAGGAACTGGGGTGGGCACATATTTATTTTATCTGCATTATGTTGCTTGTTGACAGGTTGTTTTATAATCACACGGCAATTACACGTCTTTCTAAGAGACAAATATAAAACACCTCTCTTTGATTTTACATCACTGTACTGGCAAATGTACCAGGAAACAGTCCGAGTGATTTATTGCCCAATTTAAATAACATCTCTGTGATCACCAATGTGCTTTGTATCCATCAGGCATTTACAAAAATCAAAATGGTTGCCTATGGGATAGTTTCACTGGGGAATTACTGATTTTTAGAATAAGTTTAGAGTTATTTTTAAAGCCGGTCCGAGCACAGACCTACATAGTGGAGGATCATTTATAAAGTTCGTGAAGTGCACATTTTGCTTTGCACAAATGATTTCCACATGTTTTCCCCTAAACACATACATTTTGCCCTGCTCTGAAAATCCACAATTATGTCTGCACATTAAATGCACCAGTCTTGTCCAGCTTTATAAATATAAACACGGGCAGGGAAAATATGTTCCCCGTGGGAATAATTCTGAGCTGTGGGAATTTTATAAATGAGGCCCCAGTGAGTCTTTCCTATGAAACCAAAAAGCAAAAAAGCAAAAAGGCTCTTTCTCATTTCTGCCTGGTATAGCAAATACAGGTATAGGAGATTTTTTGCAAATTGTTGCAAAGTTAGAAAAAGTCACGCAAATTAACGTAAAACCAAAAAAATAAGCACACTTCTAAAACTTAGAAAATATGAATTTTTTGTATTCGGACTCAATCGTACATCGATGAATGTGCCCCTATGTCTAAAAATGTATTTAGACATTAAATAAACCCAATAGGCCTGGGAATCAGATAAAAGTAATAAAACTCAGTCTGACTTATTGTAGTAAACAGTTGCAATAGAAAAACTAATTACCATTACTCTTAGCAGTAATTGACACATATAGTAATCCCACCCCCCAAGAGCGTGTCTGGATTCTCAGAATTTCCTACTTACTGTTAGATCTTAAAGGACAAGGTTCCAAAATCAGATTCCACCTTCCCAATGCTTATTACAACAGAGACAGCTTAATAAAAGATCTACCAAGCATTCTTTCTGATCAATTCCTTTTAACAATGCAGCTGCCATCTTGGATTAATTTACTTCATAAGCCTTTTCTGACTGGCCACATAAATAAAGAGGGAGAACATTATGGGTCAGTGTAATAATGTGTGACATATACATTATAAAATTCCCAAAAGAGAAGTTTATTACTAAGCAGTCTGAGTCTGAAAGGCAGCAGTAGAGAAGACATTGAAAATGAGGTCTTTTAAGTGATAAAAACAAGCACAGTTCCAGTTAAGCTGCTGGGGATACTGTACATTATAACATAGCAGGTAACTAGTAGTTAAACAAGAACTAAACCCTAAAATGAATATGGCTAGAAATGCAATATATATACTGAACATACTGCATCAGCCTAAGGTTCAGCATCTCTATAACAGTAATGATTCAGGCCTTCAAAGCTGTCACAGGAGCTCCTCATCTTGGATTTTGTTAGAAGTGTCAGTGACACTGCACATGCTCAGTGGGCTCTGGGCAGCTGTTGAGAAGCTGAGCTTAGGGGCTGTTGCTAACTATCAAGCATAAATTAAGATTTGCCATTTTTCACAGGACCACTGCATGGGGAAGCCCACTAACAAATCTATGGGAAAGTAATTGAATTAGTTGTTTCTGTTTTTATTTTTTACAATGCTAATACCCAATTCTTCTACCCAACTCTGTGTTTGTCCCCTTCAGTTTATTTTCACATCAATTCCCATTCTCTCTTACCCCCCCTTCCCTTTCAAATTATATGTTGAGGGTCATGTTTAGCTAAAACTATGATAAAAAGTCCCTTATATTTTTTGATAGTCCAACAGGTTTCATGAGACAAGCTTTTTATTAAAAAAAAAAATTTGATTGTGGATTTAAAAAAATATTGTAGGAAAAAAATCAGCAATTTTTGTCTTCAACTAGAAGATAAAGAAACTCCTGAAGATTTTTTTTAACATTGTTTTATCCAAACCTGATCCTCGATAAATAATAATTCTGCTTTTAAATCGCTACTTCACCCCCTTTTTTCCCCTTTGTTCCCTTCACTTTTTTGTACATGAGATTCAACCATAAAAACAAGTGTTTTTGTTGATTCTGATAATGTATATATATATATATAGGAAATGAAAGTGGTTTGGGAACAAACATCACACAAACATATTTAGAAATGTATATTTAGTTTTATACATGTATGCAGAAACCAAACTGGGTATGTATTTGGGAATAAATATAAAAATGATCTTATTAAAAACATGACAATATGAAATCATTCTTTGTATTCTTATTAACACATTTTTGTTCACACATTTTATTCCATTGCTGCATTTTTTTTCGTTAAAACTTTAAGTTTTGAAAGAATAAAGGGACTGAAATGGAAAAAGTTAAAGAGAAATATTAAAAGTAAAAGATACAAACATAAAAGTATCTGCCTTAAGTAGAAAGTAAGTGATGGCAATAAGGATAGTATAGAATATTGTATCCCTATACTTCAAACTGAATTCTTTTCGCTCTCCATGGGTTCCATATTTTTTTTTTAATTTCATTTCTGGAAGGTTTCCATGAATTTTAAAATTCTAGAGAATAAACAAGATATGATAACTTTATATACTTTATTTAAACCTTTACCTATCAACATTTTCCCGGTTAAAAGGAATAGTTCATTATTAGGCAATGCTCTTTTCCATTAGCCTACAAGGTGGGCATACAAGGCTTAGCTCATTTTGCGATAGACATCAATGGTACTCGATCCAACAGAAAAATCAAGCCCAAACGACAGCTGACAGATTTTTGCCCAGTTATTGGTCAGATATCAGTCAGGGGGGCCCCATACACATAGATAAGCTGCTGAGTATGGCCACCGTAACCCAATTCTATGTAACTTCTTCGCTGGTGACAGATAGGGGCACATTTACTAAAATCTGATTTTTTTGTGGGCTTAAAACACGATATGGTAAAAATTTGGGGTAACCACGATAATTTCTGAAGTTCTAAAATGTCTCGAAAATGCTTTTATCGTTTGTATGAAAATATTGCAATTGCGTTACGAAAGTTAATATTTTTGTGCTGAAAAGTTCATTATGCCACGAAAACCTTTCTGGCTTTGAAGCCTTCCATGTCTGGCTTTGGAAGCCTTCCAAAAGCACCTGAGCAAGGCTGTTAGCCGAAACATGTAGTGCAGTAATATCTCAATAAATTACACTGTTGCACTGAAGAACATGTGTTCTCTCCAGGTTATTTGGATTGAATTTGAAAGGTGTACAGCCAGCAGGAGGCCTGTTACCTGTTGACGAGTACTTTCTTTGAATACTGGAACCTACGGCAGGACTCTGAATTTTCAACTTTGGAAACCTTCCATAGGAAGATCAAACCTGGCCAAAAGATAGTGCCAAGGAAAGTGTAACCAAAGTGTTAACGAATTCCGAAATGTTCGTATTCTTTGTATGAAAAACTTGTTGAATTTCAACAAACTTTTTTGCATACATTCTGCAATGTTCTATAAGTTAAAAAAAGTTTGAAAAAATATGAAATTATTTCAAAATTGTTTAGTAAATGTGCCCCATAATCTACATCATAATACAACCAGAGATATTTCTCCAAAATGGACACTAGCTATATATATATATTTATATAGGTGATAATGACAAATCAATATTTCACAATCCTGTGAGCACTGTCAACTTAGAACTTTAGCATCACTGTGTAAACCACAGTCATGTAGATGCTCAGCAATATTTCTATTGGATAGATTGCCGCTCTGTCTGTATTATGGGGTTGTAACAAAGGCAAAGTTCTTCTTCATAAAATACCATGTTTTTTCCAATACACTGAAACGGTTCTACACACCAACGCTCTATAGTCCCAAGACAAAGTTTTTGTTAAGAAGAGTTTGAATTAGACCTCCGGTTTACTAAACGCCTGTCAGTCATCTTACTCGTGGCTTCCCTAACAGGGCTCAGTAAGTCAGATTTTTAGCAGATTGGTTGCTTTCCCTCTGTCGGCAATTTAATAGCCTGTGCAGAAAGCCATATTTAACTGATCCTTTCCAAGCTGCAGTCTGTACATCAAACAAGCAGGTGCCCAGCTCTGGTAATTCAAGCGGCTGTCAAAACCAGTGAGGCAGTCAACAAAAGGCCATTATCTTCTCCCCACCAACTTTGTCAAGTTTACAGATTTTGAATATGATGCATAGGTTTTATTCAGTGCCTGCGCCATCATTTCATTATGCAAAAATATTTTCTTGTTTAAAACAAGAGGATAATGAAACTACTTTAGCATTCTGTTACAGTAAATGTGATTATTGCCGGGCTGTTCTATGGCGTTGTATGTCGACTGGAAAAAAAAAAAAAAAACTGGAAAAGAAAAGAAAAACTGTTTGTGTCAGCTGGAGAAATGTTACAGGTTTAACCCTGCAATTTGTTCACATTATAATGCTTCTTTTATTTTATTTTTCAATAGATATGTAGCAGAAGCGTGGCGGGAACTCAAAAAAAGCCAGGGGAAAATGTCTAAACAGTACAATAATGAAGTTATAGAAATTGCGCCATTTCAAATCAGAATTGAGTGCAGATGGTTTCAGAATTTTCCTATTTAGCTTTGTGTTATGGATCTATAGATATATTACTGAAATGGTCATTTTACTATAGTTTCAGGGGTATGTAAAACTATATATAATATATATATATATATATATATATATATATATATAGCAGAGGGAAGTGATGGCACTCAGAGAATTTCCCACAGAAGCGATATATGGCAAAAAAATGGAGATCTTTATTTAGTCCAACGGTTCAGTTCCTGATTGGAACTTTCGTCAGGAACTGAAACATTGGACTAAATAAAGATCTCCATTTTTTGGCCATATATCGCTTCTGTGTGAAATTCCTGTGAGTGCCATCACTTCCCTCTGCTATACTTGTTATTTTAAATGTACTGGCACCCAGGTATCAGCTCTTTTTGTCAGTGTGCAGCTTAACTACTATTTCTATATATATAAAAAACATACCTCCCAACATTTGAAAGATGTAAAGAGGGCCAAAAGAAAAGTTTCTTTGACCACGCCCCCTAAATACTGCTCCTATTTTTACAACATTTGGCACGTTATTTAAGAGGGTTATTTAAGAGGGTTTTGAGTACTTGTTTTATGTGTTTTGCTAAAAAATGTGCCATTTAAGCTGCAAGTTTAAGTTCCCCCAAGAGACCTATTTAGCTTATTAGTTGTATCTAAGTGCAGGTGTAGCTTGTTAAGTTTTCTGGGCTCTCTGTCAAAAGCTACTTATTTCATTAAGTTTGTGAAACGTTGTATCCTTTTTAGCATTCAATGCAGGAGATCAAAGGGAAATGAGGGACTGTTCAGTAAGAATCTGGGACTGTGGGCTGAGTTGTTGAAATCGGGAATGTCCCGCGAAAATCGACAGTTGGGACTTATGTACTGAATTTAATACATTATATATTATAATGTAATATATAATACATTCTAATAAAATATAGATATCATTTGTTAATCTTCACAAGTTTTACATTAAATTATTATTCATTTTCTAACATACTGTAGGTGTAACAGCAACGAATAAGCTTTTAGCTTACAACTTACAAGACGAAAGAAGTCTGATCACTTTCTGTAGGTAACTGCACTAATGCAATTTAGCACCTATGTTTGGAAATCATCCCCCTATCCTACCTACTACAGGTATGGGACCTGTTATCTGAAATGTTTGGGAACTAGTCATTTAAAATCTTTTAAAAATCATTCAAACATTAAATAAACCCAACAGGGTTCGACCAATAGGGATCCATGAAGCATAGTTACCATCAAGTATAAGGCACAGAGAAAAATGAAATCATTTCTAAAAATTAGAATTATTTGCTTACAATGGACTCTATAGGATATGACCTTGCCATCTGGAACTTTCTAAATAATGTTTTATGGATAATGGATTCAATAATATATACATGTGTAAGCTACAAAGCTGCTACGATTGTAAGATCTGTCTTTTGTTAACAACTAGCTCTTAATTTTGAATATTATTGTATTTATTTATATATACTATTACAGTACATTGTATTATTTTCTTCCTGTTCTATTCTTATTTCAAAGTACAATGATACAAGTAATACTATATAAATACATACAGTATATATACAGTAAATATAAATACATTATTCTTGAAACAGCTTTTCTAATATCCCCTCACAGTAATTGGCTCTGTTGGCTCATTACATAGAAGCAGTTGTTTTTAGGCTCCATACTAACACGGGGCTGTCTATTTTATACCTCAGCCAAGTCTGTTGAATTTGGTCTCATTAAACTAAAGTTTTTCTAGAAGAGAGAAAGTACCACATTTATCAGCGTATCTAAGAGCTGTTTGGGTGCCAGGACATTCTAGCGAAGCTTTGAAACCAGCAGCAAAAAAAAGACAACCAATGCCTTCGCTCATTGATCTCAATTCCAAGGGACTGTTTGGTTGCAACTAGAAAAGGCAATCCATGCCTGCCCATTGAACTGCTTTCCAAGAAACTGTTTGGTTGCCATATGTATATCCATGAGATATCAGGCACAGGAAAAGAGCACACCGATTATGTACAACATCATTATGGAACAGATCTACGTTACATGGCAGGAGCTATAGGCATGGTTCCCACTAATCTGACAGACATATTTTTTTATTGTACTGTCCATCTGTCTAGGCATGGTTCCACTAAGAACCTTCACCTCAAAAACAGACATGCAAACTACAATAAAATATCTATTTTCCTTTTAAAGGGAAATTCGCATGAAAAGCAGATTTCAGCAGGATCTTTATCTCATGGAAATAGGAAACATCCAATTAAAAGCTGGAAGATGAATATCTTCAATAATCAAGTTGCTCAGTAGATACTCAGCAAACTTTCTCTATATATAGGCTTTGTGGTGAGACTGGTTGACACTTATCACGGGAATATCACTGATCTGTGCCTACATGAGGAAGTAAAGCTATCTGTCTTTCTTAAAAACTTACTCTGACTCAATGCCTGCCAATGCAGAGACTGCTTAATTACTTTAAAGGAGAAGGAAAGTCATTTTGGCATTATACTGCCAATAGATTTGCCACATTAGTGCCACCTAGAACAATATATTTATTCTGCAGAAACCATTACCATGCCTGAGTAAACAGCTCTAGAAGCTTTCTCTGTTTGTTTAAGATAGCAGCTGCCATTTTAAGTAGCATCCTGCTTGCAGCTCTAGCCTTGGTAGCTCAGATTACACATTCCTAAGGGTGGGGGAGTGAGTTATATACATTTTTATGGGGGGGGGAGCAGGAGAGGGGATAGAGGAGAGAGCTGCACAGAATTCAGATACCCTAAGAGCATGTTTACAAAAAAGAGACAAGAAATCCTGTGTTTCTTTTGATAGAGGACTCAGTGCAGCATTACTGTAAGTAGTGCTGGGCGGTATACCGGTAAAAACCGATCACCGGTTTTTTTTTTGAAACCGATATAAATTTTGACATACCCCCATACCGGTGTGCTGAATACTTCCGGGTGCGCACGTGACGTCAGCGCGCACGTGACGTCAGCGCGCACACTCTACAAAAGCGCCATCGCTAGGACGCATTCAGAGTCGGATACCAATGTGAGCTGTCGGGGGGGTGCCTGGCAGTATTATATTTTTATGTGAAGGGGATGGGTGGGGGTGGGTGGTTATACTTATGTGAAGGGGATGGCGGTTGTGTTTGGGGGGGTGGGGATGGGGTGGGCGTCGGTGGGGGTTATATTTATGTGAAGGGGGATGGGGGGGTGTTTGGGGTTGGGGGTGGGTGGGTTATACTTATGTGAAGGGGATGGGGTTGTGTTTGGGGGGTGGGGTGGGGGTTATATTTATGTGAAGGGGATGGGGTTGTGTTTGGGGGGTGGGGTGGGGGTTATATTATGTGAAGGGGATGGGGGGGTGTTTGGGGTGCGGGTGGGTGGGTTTATACTTATGTGAAGGGGATGGGTTGTGTTTGTGGGTGGGGTGGGTTATATAGTGCTTATGGCTGTATTTACATACAACTTTTCTTAGTTTTTACCTTTCCTTCTCCTTTAATTATATTATTTATTATTTCAGAAACTGCACAACTTTTTTATTTTCATTATAGTTCTTCTTTTAATAGTAGCTAGAATTTTTATATAAAGCTACTCAAATTGTAGTAACACAGTTTTTTTTTTAAATAAACATTTACAAGAAAAGAAAAACTTACACAAAAACCATAAACATACAACTGACAACTAAAAGCAGTATTTACACTATGATTATCTATCATAACCAGAACATAGTTCACTGGTATTCTGAGGATTGGCTCAAGGTAGTGTAGTTCCCTAATAATCTTATCTCCCTCGGAAACAATGGAACGGGCCTTTGACTGTAGCTGCAGTTCTGTGTTTGCGCCTATCTGATTCTACTGTAGGTTGTCTGGGTAGAGATCTTCCAATGTTACCTTTTACTCATCTTATTATTTAGTACCTTTTCATCATGCGGTGGAATATTCCCAAACCAGATTGGTATTCTTACTTCCAATGTACTTTCAAACAGAGAAAAGCTAGAGGATTTTTGTCTATTGGGTTGCTAGAAATTTCCAAATGTAAGAAAGATCTAATTAACTAGCCTGATGAATTGATCAAAATGATAAGCCACTTTGATCCAATTAAAACGTATCACTGTCTATATCTTATAGAGGTTTAGTATTTTTGACTGTTCTGAGACATTAAATACAATTGTAGGCTATAGACAATTAAAATAAAATTCAAGTGTATTTCATCAATCTTGATATGGTTTAAATTCCTTTTTCTAGATTATTGATCAGAATTAAATGGATTCAGAATTAGTTATTATGACTTGTTCGGAAATCATTTCAATTGGATTATATATTATCTACAATAAATCTGGGACTCGTTGCAGATCATTTAGATTTCATTCGATAACAAACCTTTCTTTTATGAAACAGACTTTTTTACAGGTATAGGACCCCTTATCCAGAATCAGGACCAAAGGGTATTCCGGATAAGGGGTCTTTCTGTAATTTGGGTCTTCATACCTTAAGTCTACTAAAAAACTAATAAAACATGAATTAAACCCAATAGGATTGTTTTGCCTCCAATAAGGGGTAATTATATCTTAGTTGGGATCAAGTACAAGGTACTGTTTTATTATTACAGAGAAAAGGGAATCATTTAACCATTAAATAAACCCAATAGGGCTGTTCTGCCCCCAATAAGGGGTAATTATATCTTAGTTGGGATCAAGTACAGGTACTGTTTTATTATTACAGAGAAAAGGGAATCATTTAACCATTAAATAAACCCAATAGGACTGTTCTGCCCCCAATAAGGGGTAATTATATCTTAGTTGGGATCAAGTACAGGTACTGTTATATTATTACAGAGAAAAGGGAATCATTTAACCATTAAATAAACCCAATAGGGCTGTTCTGCCCCCAATAAGGGGTAATTATATCTTATAAATACAATAATAATAGTACATTTGCTCATAAGAGAGGATCTCACCTATAATATAGGTTGGTCCAGGTGCTCATGCCCCAGACCCTCAGCCAAAGGGAGCCATCATGGATACGTCTCAAAAATAGAAAAAAGGCAGGCACTCTGGTCACATCATTAGTGAATAGCAATTGTTCATGAGATGTGGAGGTAAAATCAAAAAACTTTTTATTTAACACATGATACAAAGAGCCTTACGCGTTTCGTACCTCGTAACGCGTAAGGCTCTTTGTATCATGTGTTAAATAAAAAGTTTTTTGATTTTACCTCCACATCTCATGAACAATTGCTATTCACTAATGATGTGACCAGAGTGCCTGCCTTTTTTCTATTTTTGAGACGTAATTATATCTTAGTTGGGATCAAGTACAGGTACTGTTTTATTATTACAGAGAAAAGGGAATCATTTAACCATTAAATAAACCCAATAGGGCTGTTCTGCCCCCAATAAGGGGTAATTATATCTTAGTTGGGATCAAGTACAGGTACTGTTTTATTATTACAGAGAAAAAGGGAATCCTTTTTAAAAATCTGACTTATATGATAAAAATGGAATCTATGGGAGATGGGATTTATGTAATTCGGAGCTTTCTGGATAATGGGTTTTTTGATACCTGTACTTTAAAAACATCTGTAATACCCCAGGTCCCAAGCATATATAGTAGATCCTACCAATGAAAACATTAATGTTTAATAGTCAAGTATTGCCTGAGAAATTTTTGGATCCCAAACATTAAAATGCTGGTAAATATTCCCATTTATAGAATAAGACACAGTAATATAAAACAGATACAGGTACAGGATAGATTATGCAGAATAGTTGCCATCAAATTCAAATACAAGGTAATGTTTTTTTATTACAGAAAAAAAAGAAAATCATCTTGAAAAATTAGATTTATTTGCTTATAATGTACTCTATCCCAGTAATTTTATGAATAATGTATTTTCAAATAAGGGATTCCATACCCTATTATATATGACTTTCAGGTAAGAACAATCACAGACGGATAATGGTGAACTAAGCAATAAGAATCTGAATTCATATACTTCACATACAATACCTAGTTCTATTTACAACTGTTACATTTGCCCATCAAAACAAAGCATTACAAATGCATCCACTTTCTATATACGATGAAAAAGGCACATTTACTTATGGGGGAAATAAGCAGTCACGCTATAACCAATAGCTTAGTGCTATTTCAATAAATGACCTCCATTTTCCTGTGTGTATTACATAAACAATATAGAAGTCAACGTGTGGGAAATAGTCAAACGCCTGCCAATTGCTGTTTGCAGTTTATCACAATATACAAGGACATACTGTATGAATAAGAAGCAAATATTTTGCATTCATTATCACAAATAGGAGTCATTATTATACATTTTACAAGGACAATAAAACCAAACCAACTCAGGATCTTGCTGACAGCAATATACACTAAGATTTAAATTCTCTTAGGCTCTGATGGAAGATACACAGGAGGTACATATTTAATGTTCATTACTGAAAAGGAATCTCTCGGCCACCATTGGATAAATCAAATTTACCCACAGTGAATATATTCTATTTCTGTGAACTTCATTTAAACTCCTTATTACTCCATACATTTTTCCAAGAGGGCACCACAATTTGTGTTGACTACTGTTTTTACTGTTGAATCAATCAATTTTTAGAAGTACCCATTCCCTTTATAAAGCCAATAGCAAATAAGTAGTCCTCAGTAGTGATGAGCGAATCTGTTCCGTTTCGCTTCGCCGAAAAATTTGCGAATCTTTGAAAAGATCCGCGAAACGGCGAAAAATTCGCGAAACGGCGAAAATGTCGTGCGACAAAAAAAATTGTCGCCCGCGGCTATTATTTTGTCTCGCGGCTCTTGTTTCGTCGCGCGCGGCTCTTGTTTCGTCGCCCGCGGCTCTTGTTTCGTCGCCCGCGGCTCTTGTTTCGTCGCGCGGCTCTTGTTTCGTCGCGCGGCTCTTGTTTCGTCGCGCGGCTCTTGTTTCGTCGCGCGCGGCTCTTGTTTCGTCGCCCGCAGCTTTTATTTTGTCGCACGGCTCTTGTTTCGTCGCGCGGCTCTTGTTTCGTCGCGCGGCTCTTGTTTCGTCGCCCGCGGCTATTATTTTGTCGCCCGCGACTATTCTTTTTTGACGCCGGCGACAATTTTTGGACGTGCGGCGAATTTTTCCACGGCGAAATTTTTCATCCATTTCGCGAAACAATCCGCCAATGGCGAAACGCGGAAATTCGCCGCGAATCCATGCCTGGCGAAACTTTTTGCCCATCACTAGTCCTCAGCATTTAAAGAGAAGTAATCCTATGACTGATGCCAGGCAACATAAGGAGCAAATCGCAGACACGTAATTCCTCTCATATCAGGATGCTTTTGGGTTTCTAGATATTACAGTTCAACAATGGCTGTAAAGGTGTAGCCTGGATATTGCTGACATAATACTAAAAATATTTTACACAATGTGATACTTTCCTATTTAGGGAGCCCTGGATAAAATTTTCTTTATGCTTTACCTATTGGGTTTATTTAATGGTTAAATTATTCCCGTTTCTCTGTAATAATAAAACAGTACCAGTACTTGATCCCAACTAAGATATAATTACCCCTTATTGGGGGCAGAACAGCCCTATTGGGTTTATTTAATGGTTAAATGATTCCCTTTTCTCTGTAATAATAAAACAGTACCTGTACTTGATCCCAACTAAGATATAATTACCCCTTATTGGGGGCAGAACAGTCCTATTGGGTTTATTTAATGGTTAAATGATTCCCTTTTCTCTGTAATAATAAAACAGTACCTGTACTTGATCCCAACTAAGATATAATTACCCCTTATTGGGGGCAGAACAGCCCTATTGGGTTTATTTAATGGTTAAATGATTCCCTTTTCTCTGTAATAATAAAACAGTACCTGTACTTGATCCCAACTAAGATATAATTACCCCTTATTGGGGCAGAACAGTCCTATTGGGTTTATTTAATGGTTAAATGATTCCCTTTTCTCTGTAATAATAAAACAGTACCTGTACTTGATCCCAACTAAGATATAATTACCCCTAATTGGGGGCAGAACAGCCCTATTGGGTTTATTTAATGGTTAAATGATTCCCTTTTCTCTGTAATAATAAAACAGTACCTGTACTTGATACCAACTAAGATATAATTACCCCTTATTGGGGGCAGAACAGCCCTATTGGGTTTATTTAATGGTTAAATGATTCCCTTTTCTCTGTAATAATAAAAAAGTACCTGTACTTGATCCCAACTAAGATATAATTACCCCTTATTGGGGGCAGAACAGCCCTATTGGGTTTATTTAATGGTTAAATGATTCCCTTTTCTCTGTAATAATAAAACAGTACCTGTACTTGATCCCAACTAAAATATAATTACCCCTTATTGGAGGCAGAACAGTCCTATTGGGTTTATTTAATGTTTAAAAAAATCTTTTAGTTGACTTAAGTTATGGAGATCCAAATTACGGAAAGATCCCTTATACAGAAAACCCCAGGTCCCGAGCATTCTGGATAACACATATTTTTTGCAATGGTTATGAATCAGGTCAGAGCTGGAGAAGAATATAATTTATTTTATACCAACTTTTGCCTTTTTTGGCTTAAATATCTGACATACCTTAATATGTTACACACCTCTATAAATATAATAATTTTCTGGTAATTGTATCAAAATCCATTTGAAACCAAAAGTCCTACATTTCATCTTCGGTTCTCTGGATTAGGTTTCCTTTAATGTTATTAGTACTAGTCATGGCACATTATGATATTAAATAATTGTGAATGGTAAAATATGCAGAGCGGATATGGTATAATAGCAAGAAAAAGCGAGCAATGTAGAGTAATCTTGTTAATACTCCCTGCAGAATAAAAGTGTAAAAACCCTGAAACTATTCCCATAGAGATCCACTAAATCACAGAACTATACAATATAGTATTCCAGGCACTACCATTTGTGACAGAGATATTGCTCAAATCGGTTTATTAGGTCCAGGTAGAATACAATGATCTCTAAACAAAAGCAGTGTTATGGTCTACTCTAAATTAAGCTTTTACTGCTCTATAAAACTTTACCATCAATTACTTTGCCAGGCATGACTTCTGTCTGCCTTGTAACAACTGCAGCAAAATAAAATACAGCTTCTTCCCTTCTATTCATCCAGGCTGCGGTATCAAGAGTCAGTATTGTACATTTGGCCATATATGCACAGTTTAATGTCCAAAAGGCAAAATGCGCAGGAGAAAATATATCAAAGGCTCAGATTGGTCAGAGATTGTTCAGGTTTCCTGCCGGATTGCCAGCCTTTATTATGTCTAGAAATTTATATAAACAAATAAAAAAAAAGTTCAGCTAGGCTACCATTTTGATCAATTCAATAAAATTCAATATTTATCACAGTCCAAGCCTTCAGGGATTTGTTATCCCAGACCCCCCACCAAAAAAAAGTATGGACCCCCATCACAGGCTATGAGCAAAGTTTTCTTTTCTTGTTTCCTACTGATTCAGTTGATTAGTAGCTGACCTATCATTTTTAGAATGACTTCTTAATCCCATAATAAATCCCCAAACTATTAAGGATTAATTAGAATCTATCAATAAATAAGGATCATTCTTACATCTACCCCTCAGGTTGTGTACGTTTTGAACATCCTGCAAGGTTTCTATATAAATAATGAGAGGTGAATGTAGAGTCCAGTTGCAGGGCTTTCCATAGCTTTTGTAACCTTATTTTTAATCATACTCAATTGTGAACTGGCAGGTTGGTAAAACTAACAGTTCACTTTTGAAAATGACATAGTAACATAGTAAGTTGGGTTGAAAAAAGACATACGTCCATCACGTTCAACCATAATGCCTACATATAACCTGCCTAACAACTAGTTGATCCAGAGGAAGGCAAAAAACCCCATCTGAAGCCTCTCTAATTTGCTGCAGAGGGGAAAAAATTCCTTCCTGACTCTAAGATGGCAATCGGACCAGTCCCTGGATCAACTTGTACTAAGAGCTATCTCCCATAATTAAAGAAATTAAAGTTGATCTCCTATTTCTACCTATTTCTACCTAGCTATAAGAAAAGACTGAAAGTGAAGATCTGCAGAACTTCCACAGAACTTATGTGGAATGAAGAATTCGTTTGGTTGACCAAGCTATGGTTTTGCCAGAGCCTTTGTCAAAGCACAGCCTTCAATAATTTCTTTATTCCACATAAATCCTGTGCAGATCTTCACTTTCAGTGAATCTGAAGGACAGTTGGACCATCCCAAGGTCTCTATGATTTTGGCTTTCTGTGAGCACCTACATCTCTTGGTATCTGCAAGATCAATAAGAAGTCTAAACGACTGAAATGGTCTAGACAATGGTATCCAACTCTTTCCATGTAGTGTGTCAGTGGGTCACCATGGAGCTGTTCCCTAAAATTTGTAGCAGTCATAACACATTTTTGCACTAAGCTGAAACCAAAGTTTAAGACCATGCAAATAACAAGATAACAAATACTGAGTGTAGAAAGTTTGACCATCAGCTACTGTATATTTGGCAGCACTACATTTATAAGTTGTGGGCATTTGTGTTTAAATGGTGTCAATTCTGGTGTGTAGTATTAATAAGATGGCATAAGAGTAGTGATGGGCAAAATGTTTTGCCAGGCATGGATTTGTGGCGAATTTCCACATTTCGCCATTGGTGGATTGTTTCGCGAAACGGATAAAAAATTTGCAGTGGAAAAATTTGCTGTGCGTCCAAAAATTGTCGCAAGAATAGTCACGGGGTACAAATCTTTTTTGTTGCGCGACATTTTTGCCGTTTTGCGAATATTTTTCGCAAATTTTTCAGCATAGTGAAACGTGACAGATTTGCTCATCACTACATAAGAGTATGATTCACTATTGACACAACCAACTAAGGAAAGCCTAAAATTACCAGTTACTCCAAGATATGATAATGTCATGGTTTTCTTGTGTTAATGGGTCCACCCGACCTTCATGCATCATAGCGTGTTAAAGAGGCGCACTGGAGCTTTCAACATGTTTTGAAAGAACTAAGTACAAATACATCTCTATATAGTCTATGCAAGACTATAATTTGCAACAATGTACTTCATCAAGTTAACAAGGCTCTTCTTTTCAAAATATAATTACAGAAGAAATCCTGAGACTGTAGAATGTACAATGCATTGCCCCCTCCCCAACCATAATTATGGAGGGAAATGCTGCGTTGGGAATAAATAAGCATCATGACTTGTACTTAAAATTGCATTTTGCACTCTGCACTTGTGGTCATAAATTACCTTGAGATATATTTAAGTGCAGAGTGAAAAGTGTAATTTTGGACTTAATTCACCATATTTTTTTTTACCCATGGTGCAGTATTTTAACCATAACTTCAATATAATCACAGCTGCAAGAAGGGAGTTGAACTTGGCATTTATCTAATGCAGTGTTCCCCAACCAGTGGCTTATGAGCAACATGTTGCTCGATACCCCCTTTGAAGTTGCTCCCAGTGGCCTCCAAGTAGGTGCCCATTTTTACATTTTTGGCTTGGAGACAAATTTTGGAAGCAGAGACACAATTTTACTCCAAGCAGAGCCTTCTGCAGGCTAGCAGTCCACATGGGGCTTCCAAATAGCCAATTGCAAGCCTTATTTGGCATCCCCAAAAAACTTTTTTCATACTTGTGTGGCTCCCCAACACTTTTTACATCTGAATAAAAAAGTTTAAATATCCCTGGTCTAATGCATCAAAATGCCTACAACTCTGCTTGCGTTAAGACAAGAATCTGCAGCAGCTGCTAAAGCCTGGATAGTATTGTTTCCAATGCTCACTGACAAAACAACAAAAGCTTCCAATTGTTTAGGCACAATTCCACTACGTGTATTGATGCTGCCCACAGTGGGAAGTCTGGAGCCTTTTGAGGTGGCAGTAGCTTCAGGGTTCTCCTCTGTCAGTTGGTGCTCTTGTGCATGACTTATCCAAACAGACTGGCCAGCGCAATGGTACCAAAATTAGAAAATTCCAGTAGTGATGAGTGAATCTGTCCCGTTTGGGGGACAGATGAAACTAATATTTTTGTAACAGTGAAAAATTTGTGAAATGCGGCTACCCCACAAATTTTTTTGATGCGGCTGCAAGTTCTTCCTTGCTCTGCAAATTTTTGTTGTGGCAAATTTTTGCAGCAGTTTCGCAAAATAAATTGCCATTGGTGAAATGCAGATTTTCGCAATGAATCCATGCATGGCACAACAAATTGCTCATCACTAGCCCAAGAGCAGCTTAGTTTGGTTGTGGTTATAGATGGCTGCTATTATGTAGGCTTGAAGTGACAATCCATCTTGCAGATTTCCAATAACTTCATAGCATTTTTGAACAGTCATTGAAGAACATTATCAAAAACGCACACACACGTATATGTGTATATATATAAACAAAAGAAAATATTTGGACCCAGTCTAGGGGGAAAGAGAAGATGTTTGTATGGTTTATGTGTCAATCACAGCGAAAGCTGAAAAAGTTTTAAAATTAAACACACGGAAAAAAATGCACATTTAATGGAAAAGTAGCAACTTCTGTCGGTAAAACTTTATTAAACTGTGCAAAGCTGCTGAAAAGAAAAAAAGAGAGTGACACTGACTGGAACGCTGCGAGATTTGGAACATGAGTGAGAACTGACAGGCCTGTCAATGCAAAATATGTGCTATTCACAAAGTATTTTGGCAAAAAGAGTCCCCAGGCAGCAACATCTACAGCAGAAATTTTAAATAATTGGCACTCACAGCCAAGGAGATAGAAGCCGCACACCTTAATGCAAAGCAATAAAAGTCTAATTTCAAGAACTATTCCAATGAATATATTCTTTCTTGAGAAAGGTTCAGACGAAGAAGATCCCAATCAACAGCCCCATAGCACCTGAGGTGGCAGCGGAGATGAGCCCAGTGTTGTGGGGAAGAGCGCTTTCTCAAGTTTGTTATTCTTGCTGTGATCACATTTCACATCTCAGCATTTTTCTGAAAGACATAAATAGTGTTTTTCGCATTTCCAGCTTTCTAGTTGACTAGCACGCTACGCCATCCATATTTCATCTGTGGAAACCAGTTTTTGATTATATTTTAGCCATGGGGTGTAACAACCAATACTATACTACTACAATACTACAACTAATATTTACATAGCCACTGGCTTTGCAGCATGTGTAAGAGTGAAAAATAGTGTGGCGTTTTACAAAGGAAAAATTTAAGTAAACTACTGAAATAACTTTGTCACTTTAGTTCTTTTATTATTATGTTAACCCCATAAAGGTTCTAGATGTTCCAATTGTTTACCTATGTATGTATGTTTAGTTCTTTTGAGACAATGGGGCTGATTCAGGTCGATAACACTTATCGCATGCTTTTTTGCTTTTAAAAGCATGCGATAAATAAGCACAGATTCATCAAAGTCTTTTTGCAGATTCATCAAAGTCTTTTGCAAAATTGTGGTTCGTGAGCTTTTGGCAACACAATATGGACTTTGCAGTGGGTTTTTTTCAAGTCTGTGTTGGCCCTTGAGTGATGCAGCCTCCAGTTTTCAGGGAAATGGTAATTTTCAAAACAGTAGTATTCCGAAAGTAATGGTTACATGCGTTAAATCGTGTGCTAATATAGTAAGCGGCAAAATATATCCCGCGCAGCGAGAAATAACGCAAGAGGCGGAAAACAACACAAGAAAACTCTCATCGCGAGTTAAATAACGCAAAGAACATCAGGCCCGATTCACTAAAGTCCGAAATATGGAGTGCTATTTATAGCATGCGTTAAAAACCTTATCACTTCTTATTTTTCGCTCGATTCACTAAAAGGACACTTGTCATAATTAAGAAGCAATGTTCTTGGCGTTATTTATCTTACAATGACATATTTTAATGAAAAAAACTATGCGATAAGCGTTATAGGGGCCGATTCACTAAAGGTCAATAACGCTTATCGCATAGTTTTTTTCATTAAAAAGCATGCGATAATTAAGTACCGATTCATCAAAGTCATTTCGCATGTGTTAATCCGCATATCGCATGCACAAAAAAAACGCATTGTGCTAATTAACGAATAGAAATAGTACTAACGCATGATTCACAAACACATATGAAGCGTTAAACGTGCAAAATATCGTGTTAATCTGTGTGAATATTAACCCTACTTGGGGCAGGCGGTACTTAAAGAAAATTGCAGTTCGTGAGCTATTGGCAACACAACATGGAGTTTGCAGTCGTATTTTTTCAAGTATATGTTGGCCCTAGAGTGATGCATCCTCCAGTTTTCAGGGAAATGGTGGTTTTCAGAAAGTAATGGTTACGTGCGTAATATATTGCGCTCTGCAAGTGTCCTTTTAGTGAATCGAGTGAAAAATAAGAAGTGATAAGATTTTTAACGCATGCTATAAATAGCACTCCTTATTTCGGACTTTAGTGAATCGGGCCCATCGTGTCTAAATTAAGACACCTGTCCTTTTAGTGAATCGAGGGTTAAGTCACAAAAAATAAGAAGAGATAAAAATTTTAACACATGCTATAAATAATGCACTTTAGTGAATCGGCCCCAATGTGTATTACATTACCCCTATAATGGTTCTAGATGTTCCTTTTGTTGCTGAAAATTTCAATATCCTGGATGTATGTCAACTCCATAATGATTCTAGATATTCTATTTACCTCTGCTCTTGGGATATTGTTTATTATGTTAACCTCATGGTGGTCCTAGATGTTCCTATTGTTTACCTATGTATGTTTAGTTCTTTTGAGACAATGTTTATTACATTACCCCTGCAATGGTTCTAGATGTCCCTTTTATTGCTGAAAGGTCCAATCTCCTGCAATATTGTTTATTATGTCAACTTCATAATTATTCTAGATATTCTATTTATCTCTGCTCTTACATAGTAACATAGTAAGTTAGGTTGAAAAAAGACGTACGTCCATCACGTTCAACTATAATGCCTATATATAACCTTCTAGTTGAAGTTGGGATATTGTTTATTATGTTAACCTCATGATGGCTCTAGATGTTCCTTTTATTTACCTATGTAAGTTTAGTTCTTTTGGGACATTGTTTATTACATTAAACATTTAATGGTTCTAGAGTTTTCTTTTACATCTGCAAGTTTAGATCTCTTGGAATGCTGATTATTACATTAATATTATGATAGTTCTAGATAGTTTTCTTGAAATATTGTATATTATATTCTGTCACTTGAGTTTTCTTGAGACATTGCTTATTCCATTACCCCCATAGTGGTTCTTGATTTTGAATGAAAGGACATTCCTCCTAGGTAGAAGTATTTGATGACAGGAGTGAGAATTGTACTCGAGTGGCAAATTGACCTAAATCTCCAATGTTGGAGGTTTTCTGATATCTTTTATTTATGATAAACTGATTTAGTTACATCGTGCATCAAGTCCAATCAAGTATCAAAAAGCAATAAATAAATCATAATGTGGAATTAAAGAGAAAAAAGTATGACCCCCCTTCCCATTGGAAAGAAAAGGTCGAACGTAGATATGTTGAGTGTGGGCTGGGTTACACTGACTACAATAAATGCCAATGCTACACTTGTCACATAGATCAAACATAAAAGAGGCACACCTAAAGGTTCCCAATACAGGTACTCGGAATAATGGCTTGAGTAATTGTGAAGTATCTTCATCCATTTAATAAAAGAAATGTGCAAAATTTAGTTTGACTCCCATCTCTTTTGTCACATTTTTTGTCTAAGTTTGACTTTTTGTCTCTTTTGTCACATCCCTTTCCAGATAATAATCTGTGCTCCATCTGTAGATAAAGCCTTTCCTTTTTACGTATCAATACTTTAGCTTTCGACTGATTAAAGGGCCGATTTAGGCTTGTATATGACTACATTCTCACATGACTGGGGGCAATAACACTAATCTCATTTATTTTGCTTTATATCCTAATTTTATTCCCCAAAAAGTTCTCATCGGAAAATACAAGACATAAGTATTCTGTACCGCTTCAGTTTACAAAAGCATGCAGTCCTGGTCAATACCCAATTATCAAAAAATAGTTTATCTTCAGCAGCCATAATATGGATTAATCAGATCATACTTTAATACCAGCCACCTTGAAACGTAATAAATCACATGGAGAAATATTGTCAGGTTTTCTTTAGATTGTCAAGTATCAGTGTTTATAAATTGAAATACACACCATAAATTTGTCTGTGCTCTATTCCTTCTTCTAGTAGCCTTTCACAGCGGGAAGCTTTCTGGTAGTTAATAAATACAGAAGGAGTATGGGTGATAATGTAATTGCAAAGTTTGCACAAGCTCTTTACCCACATTACAAAATCAGATATTTGAATGACATTACTGTATGTCAATTTTAAGTTCTAGAAATCTCCAAAGAGTTGGTTTGTTCTGGGTCCTCATCAGCAGTGTCACCTGACCTATTATGATTTCATTTTATTATCCTAATCGATTGTAACATGATGCATAAAGTCTGCCTTCTTATCATATATTTTGGTTGAATAAAAACAAGATTTCCTACCAAATAAAGCCCTCGTAAGCTGATAGTGTGCATAGAGGCTGCCTAATAGCCAATCTTAGCCCTTATTTGGCAACTCCATGAACTTTTATGGTGCTTGTGTTGCTCTCCAAGTCTTTTTACATTTGACTGTGGCTCACGAGTAAGAAAGGTTGGGGATCCCTGGTCTAAGGGATTTTGCTCACAATAGCCTCCAGGTACACAGTAATAACAGAAGTAATTTTGGGAAGGAGGTCCAGAATTGCTCCTAAAATTTCTATTTACATGGAATATCCATGAAACTGAGCCTTCGCCATTGGGTTTTAGAGTCCAGCCAGGGCAGTATACTGATTTATATTTGAGCATTTGCACAGGTCAAACAAAATGTAGTTTTTCTTTGCTCACCAGCTTCTTGACCACCTAAACGCTGATGCTGATGATAAATAAGGTAAATTCTAATGTTTATTTCACAACCCAAAATCAATAACAAAGAGTTTATTTTCTTCACAATAAGAACCTATCTAATGCTCCAAATTATTTTCTGTTTGGTGAAATCATCAGACAATACAGTACCATACTCTTGTTGTTGATCTTTGCTCACAACTTTATTTCATCTCTGCATTGCACCATACCATGAATAACAATCCTGAAACACCCCAACGCTTTTCATTTAACTCGTTAGTATATAACAGCAAACAACAAGGAATATCTGATACCATGTCACAACTACTGTATATAGAAATATATACATCAATGCATTAATGCATCAATTGATATCCTGGCAGGGGAGGAGGGACCAAAACACTGATGTTACAAATTGTAGCAACTTCTCCATAGCTTAAAGACAGCATGCAGGAACTACATAACCCACAATGCATTGCATTGTGATGTCCCTTTCCTTTTGAACTCACATATGCAGGGAATTGTGGGATTGGGAGGATGAAGGCTGAAGGCACACTGAGGACAGTCGACTACTGTTACATTTTATTTAAGTCTAAAAGTAGCCAGCCAGATCAGCAGGGGAACAGGGGGCGGGACTTAGGGAACAGTTCCTAACCATATTATTACATTAAAAATCATTAATAGGCTGCATATTTTTAGTCAATATATACTGAAAAGTTCAAAATTATGTGTACTTTTCAAAAAGGATAAGTTTAAAAATGCCAAGTTGTGTTTGGGTGGAGTTCCCCTTTAATAAAAATCAGACACAAAAGATCCTTAACTCAGTTTAAGTTGGTGAGTGTTTTAGAAATTATCCCTAGCCATATACTATATAACCTAAACAAAGTCTTTCTCTACGCCCAAGATAAACTTAGAATTGGCATGAAAGTTACCTAGTAAAAAAACTGTTTTGGTTTTCCTATTTATGCTGAGCCTACCAGTTTTGTAGATGATACCTAAATGCCATGCAAAATGTTATTGTCTCAGTTCTTTAAGTCTGGCCCATTCTAGGTAATGAGAAGAATTTTAAGCATCTCCATATTATCCATTCTGTCATTTGCAATTTTAAATATTTATTACTGTCTACCTACGCACAACATATGCTCTTCCACTCTGTCTCATTCTCTCCCCTCTAACAATTCTCTGGTGCAATCTGTTTGTCTAAAATGCAGTTTCTGTTGAAAAATGACCTGAATTGAATAACAATAGTCATTGTGTAATATATTTGCAGTAATTACATGCTATGATTAAATACAATGATTCCGGCTATGATTGAATACTGTCATACCGCTTTTTTATTACACATTAAACCATAAAATATGATAATCCTGCGTCAAAAACAGATTCTAATAATGTTTTTAACAGGGGCTTGGATGAGTTCTTAAACAAGCATAGTATCCAAGGCTATTGTGATACTAATATCTACAGTTAGTATTCATGTTTGTATATATATAGTTATGTATGTGAGTGTATAGATAGGTCAGTATGGGTCTGTATGTGAGTGTATAGATAGGTCAGTATGGGTCTGTATGTGAGTGTATAGATAGGTCAGTATGGGTCTGTATGTGAGTGGATAGATAGGTCAGTATGGGTCTGTATGTGAGTGTATAGATAGGTCAGTATGGGTCTGTATGTGAGTGGATAGATAGGTCAGTATGGGTCTGTATGTGAGTGTATAGATAGGTCAGTATGGGTCTGTATGTGAGTGGATAGATAGGTCAGTATGGGTCTGTATGTGAGTGTATAGTAGGTCAGTGTGGGTCTGTATGTGAGTGTATAGATAGGGTCAGTATGGGTCTGTATGTGAGTGTAAGATAGGTCAGTATGGGGTCTGTATGTGAGTGTATTGATAGGTCAGTATGGGTCTGTATGTGAGTGGATAGATAGGTCAGTATGGGTCTGTATGTGAGTGTATAGATAGGTCAGTGTGGGTCTGTATGTGAGTGTATAGAATAGGTCAGTATGGGGTCTGTATGTGAGTGTATAGATAGGTCAGTATGGGTCTGTATGTGAGTGTATTGATAGGTCAGTATGGGTCTGTATGTGAGTGGATAGATAGGTCAGTATGGGTCTGTATGTGAGTGTATAGATAGGTCAGTATGGGTCTGTATGTGAGTGGATAGATAGGTCAGTATGGGTCTGTATGTGAGTGTATAGATAGGTCAGTGTGGGTCTGTATGTGAGTGTATAGATAGGTCAGTGTGGGTCTGTATGTGAGTGGATAGATAGGTCAGTGTGGGTCTGTATGTGAGTGTTATAGATAGGTCAGTGTGGGTCTGTATGTGAGTGTATAGATAGGTCAGTGTGGGTCTGTATGTGAGTGGATAGATAGGTCAGTGTGGGTCTGTATGTGAGTGTATAGATAGGTCAGTGTGGGTCTGTATGTGAGTGTATAGATAGGTCAGTGTGGGTCTGTATGTGAGTGGATAGATAGGTCAGTATGGGTCTGTATGTGAGTGGATAGAAAGGTCAGTGTGGGTCTGTATGTGAGTGGATAGATAGGTCAGTATGGGTCTGTATGTGAGTGGATAGATAGGTCAGTGTGGGTCTGTATGTGAGTGGATAGATAGGTCAGTATGGGTCTGTATGTGATTGTATAGATAGGTCAGTATGGGTCTGTATGTGAGTGGATAGATAGGTCAGTGTGGGTCTGTATGTGAGTGGATAGATAGGTCAGTGTGGGTCTGTATGTGAGTGGATAGATAGGTCAGTATGGGTCTGTATGTGAGTGTATAGATAGGTCAGTACGGGTCTGTATGTGAGTGGATAGATAGGTCAGTGTGGGTCTGTATGTGAGTGGATAGATAGGTCAGTATGGGTCTGTATGTGAGTGTATAGATAGGTTAGTATGGGTCTGTATGTGAGTGTATAGATAGGTCAGTGTGGGTCTGTATGTGAGCGTATAGATAGGTAAGTATGGGTCTGTATGTGAGCGTATAGATAGGTAAGTATGGGTCTGTATGTGAGCGTATAGATAGGTAAGTATTGGTCTGTATGTGAGTGGATAGATAGGTCAGTGTGGGTCTGTATGTGAGTGTATAGATAGGTTAGTATGGGTCTGTATGTGAGTGTATAGATAGGTCAGTATGGGTCTGTATGTGAGCGTATAGATAGGTAAGTATGGGTCTGTATGTGAGCGTATAGATAGGTCAGTATGGGTCTGTATGTGAGTGGATACATAGGTCAGTGTGGGTCTGTATGTGAGTGGATAGATAGGTCAGTATGGGTCTGTATGTGAGTGTATAGATAGGTCCGTATGGGTCTGTATGTGAGCGTATAGATAGGTCAGTGTGGGTCTGTATGTGAGTGGATAGATAGGTCAGTATGGGTCTGTATGTGAGTGGATAGATAGGTCAGTATGGGTCTGTATGTGAGTGGATAGATAGGTCAGTGTGGGTCTGTATGTGAGTGGATAGATAGGTCAGTATGGGTCTGTATGTGAGTGGATACATAGGTCAGTATGGGTCTGTATGTGAGTGGATAGATAGGTCAGTATGGGTCTGTATGTGAGTGGATAGATAGGTCAGTATGGGTCTGTATGTGAGTGTATAGATAGGTCAGTATTGGTCTGTATGTGAGTGTATAGATAGGTCAGTATGGGTCTGTATGTGAGTGTATAGATAGGTCTGTATGGGTCTGTATGTGAGTGGATAGATAGGTCAGTATGGGTCTGTATGTGAGTGGATAGATAGGTCAGTATGGGTCTGTATGTGAGTGGATAGATAGGTCAGTATGGGTCTGTATGTGAGTGGATAGATAGGTCAGTGTGGGTCTGTATGTGAGTGTATAGATAGGTCAGTATGGGTCTGTATGTGAGTGGATAGATAGGTCAGTATGGGTCTGTATGTGAGTGGATAGATAGGTCAGTATGGGTCTGTATGTGAGTGGATAGATAGGTCAGTATGGGTCTGTATGTGAGTGGATAGATAGGTCAGTGTGGGTCTGTATGTGAGTGGATAGATAGGTCAGTATGGGTCTGTATGTGAGTGGATAGATAGGTCAGTGTGGGTCTGTATGTGAGTGTATAGATAGGTCAGTATGGGTCTGTATGTGAGTGGATAGATAGGTCAGTATGGGTCTGTATGTGAGTGGATAGATAGGTCAGTATGGGTCTGTATGTGAGTGGATAGATAGGTCAGTATGGGTCTGTATGTGAGTGGATAGATAGGTCAGTGTGGGTCTGTATGTGAGTGTATAGATAGGTCAGTATGGGTCTGTATGTGAGTGGATAGATAGGTCAGTATGGGTCTGTATGTGAGTGGATAGGTCAGTGTGGGTCTGTATGTGAGTGGATAGATAGGTCAGTATGGGTCTGTATGTGAGTGGATAGATAGGTCAGTGTGGGTCTGTATGTGAGTGTATAGATAGGTCAGTATGGGTCTGTATGTGAGTGGATAGATAGGTCAGTGTGGGTCTGTATGTGAGTGGATAGATAGGTCAGTATGGGTCTGTATGTGAGTGGATAGATAGGTCAGTATGGGTCTGTATGTGAGTGGATAGATAGGTCAGTGTGGGTCTGTATGTGAGTGGATAGATAGGTCAGTATGGGTCTGTATGTGAGTGGATAGATAGGTCAGTGTGGGTCTGTATGTGAGTGGATAGATAGGTCAGTATGGGTCTGTATGTGAGTGTATAGATAGGTCAGTATGGGTCTGTATGTGAGTGGATAGATAGGTCAGTGTGGGTCTGTATGTGAGTGGATAGATAGGTCAGTATGGGTCTGTATGTGAGTGGATAGATAGGTCAGTATGGGTCTGTATGTGAGTGGATAGATAGGTCAGTGTGGGTCTGTATGTGAGTGGATAGATAGGTCAGTATGGGTCTGTATGGGAGTGGATAGATAGGTCAGTATGGGTCTGTATGTGAGTGGATAGATAGGTCAGTATGGGTCTGTATGTGAGTGGATAGATAGGTCAGTATGGGTCTGTATGTGAGTGGATAGATAGGTCAGTGTGGGTCTGTATGTGAGTGTATAGCTAGATATAGATTAGTATGGGCCCATACATAGGCCATTAGGCTGCTGATTTGATCAAAAGTAGCTACAGTACATTGTTGGCTAACATTAGACTATGTGTGGCCACCTTCATTTGTGACTATAAGCTCTCCTTGCAATACATCAAAGATACTCATATATTAAACACAAGGAAAATGAAGAGAGGAAATAGAAGGGTTTGAGAGTTAAAAAAAAACAAGTACTACTATTTATATCTCAAAAGGTTGGATTGATGCTTTAGAAGGATCAAAGCAGTTAATAAGCAACATTTGCATACATATAGCAGTCTCCTGGGAAAGAGAGACATTTAGTTTTCAACCCAATAATAACAAGAATTAATTACACTTGTAAAGCTTGAAGTAGCAAAAAATGCAAATGTAGGCTCCTTGACTATGAAGTACGTTCAAGAGACAGATAAGTTCACAAACTGGCACATGTAACTACATGTACGCCATTCCTAAGAGCAGGTAAATATAGTATCAGCGCTCTATTGACAAATGCGTTCTGCTCGCTGCATTCAAAACAACTTTGTTACATAGCAAGGACCAATTAGCGACAGCCAGTTTGATATAATAAGCATGCATAATAGTAAACATGGCCGTCAGCGTGAATTCCCTAAGAGTCAAAATACTGTACTGGCAAATAGAATTTATTAGTGTATACGATGCTTAAGCTTTGAAACTACAGTAAAAAAAAAAGATATCTTTAAGGAATATAATTATCACATCATTTTTAAAAATACATTTCTATTTCCTTTTTATGAATTCTAATAAATATCTAATTAGTGCCGGAAGGGTTCAGCCGATATGTTCAGTTTTCATCAAATGAAATCTTTAAATGTAAAAGTTTATATTTAAGCTAATAGGGCTAAATGTTTAATTCTGAAGGCTACACTGATTTCTGGGATACCATGAAATGTGAATTTCAATTAATAACTAATTAGCCATGTATTGGAACTTTAATTTTAAACATATACTATATATTGTGAGCCCCTAAGCTTAGGTAAATAAGCACAGAGCATATAAGTAAGCAGCACAAAGCATGTAAGTAAGCAGCACAGAGTATGTAAGTAAGCAGCACAGAGCATGTAAGTAAGCATCACAGAGCATGTAAGTAAGCAGCACAGAGTATGAAAGTAAGCAGCACAGAGTATGTAAGTAAGCAGCACAGAGCATGTAAGTAAGCAGCACAGAGCATGTAAGTAAGCATCACAGAGCATGTAAATAAGCATCACAGAACATGTAAGTAAGCATCACAGAGCATGTAAGTAAGAAGCACAGAGTATGAAAGTAAGCAGCACAGAGTATATAAGTAAGCAGCACAGAGTATGCAAGTAAGCAGCACAGAGCATATAAGTAAGCATCACAGAGCATGTAAGCAGCACAGAGCATGTAAGTAAGCAGCACAGAGTATGAAAGTAAGCAACACAGAGTATGTAAGTAAGCATCACAGAGCATGTAAGTAAGCAGCACAAAGTATGAAAGTAGGCAGCACAGAGTATGTAAGTAAGCAGCACAGAGCATGTAAGTAAGCAGCAGAGAGAATGTAAGTAAGCAGCACAGAGCATGTAAGTAAGCAGCACAAAGTATGTAAGTAAGCAGCACAGAAAATGTAAGTAAGCAGCACAGAGTATGTAAGTAAGCAGCACAGAGAATGTAAGTAAGCAGCACAGAGCATGTAAGTAAGCAGCACAGAACATGTAAGTAAGCATCACAGAGCATGTAAGTAAGAAGCACAGAGTATGTAAGTAAGCAGCACAGAGTATGCAAGTAAGCAGCACAGAGCATATAAGTAAGCATCACAGAGCATGTAAGTAAGCATCACAGAGCATGTAAGTAAGCAGCACAGCGTATGAAAGTAAGCAGCACAGAGTATGTAAGTAAGCATCACAGAGCATGTAAGTAAGCAGCACAAAGTATGAAAGTAAGCAGCACAGAGTATGTAAGTAAGCAGCACAGAGCATGTAAGTAAGCAGCACAGAGAATGTAAGTAAGCAGCACAGAGTATGTAAGTAAGCAGCATAGAGTATTTAAGTAAGCAGCACAGAGCATGTAAGTAAGCAGCACAGAGAATGTAAGTAAGCAGCACAGAGCATGTAAGTAAGCAGCACAGAGTATGTAAGTAAGCAGCACAGAAAATGTAAGTAAGCAGCACAGAGTATGTAAGTAAGCAGCACAGAGAATGTAAGTAAGCAGCACAGAGCATGTAAGTAAGCAGCACAAAGTATGTAAGAGAATGGGTGCAATGACAACAGGCACAAATAACAAGAGTGCCATTAATGAATGCCGTCAACACACGCAACAACTGTGTTCATTTTTGTGTGTCTCTAATTGCCTCTACCTTGACAAATGAACCCTTCTACATTGTAAGGATTTATTTCTCCTTTAAGATACTTCAGCCATCATCTACAGTATTTTACAGGAGAGCCGGCCATAAAGTATGAAAGTGCTGCTTCTCTGTGTAAAGAGGGCAGGAGATTTAACCACTTCATTCCATATAAAAAAAAAAACAATCTTGAAGGGAATATGTCAGAATCACTGCGAGCACAAAACACAGGACCTGAAACATAATGCTAATACCGTAGAGCACAAGTCCTTAGGGATAAAACATCTTATCGATCTCAGCACATTCATAGCTAGAAAACAAGCACAATTATACATCCCATAGTGTTGGGATATTTCAGCCAGTAAACATGCCACCATGCCTGTATCAAAGCTCCTTCCCTGAATCACCTAAGGCTTTACCAATAAATTAAGTCAATGCACTGCCAGCTCTGCTACTAGGCTGCTGTCAATTTGTCAGATTAAGTTGCTGGCATTGTGCTAAATGATCATGGTCTAGTTATTTAATGGCGAAGGCACAATATTGTGCTCTAAGGACATGTGTTTGGTTTTGCAGAGAAATGCAGAATGGAGCACAGATTCAGAAGAGAATGAAGCTGATTTCTCCAGAGGACAAGCAGTATGGAGGTCTATTAAAATCGCATCATCTCGAGTAAGTGAAGCCTTTTTAATGACCACAAAAGTTAAGGATGATAAAAGATGATTTAATTATACCTGGGTGTGAACTACCCAGAAAAAAAAGACAATATTAAAATCTACTCTCCCCTACATAATAACTTCTAAACGCGTTCTCTTCGCAAATCGCCGGCGAGCATAATTGTTAACTTTCCATTGTAGCATAAGCAAAGCGTTCATCAGCCGAGGCAGCCAAATAAATGAGTTCTCTGGGGTCCATTCAAGAAATATATTACATTTTCACTGAAGTTCAAAACTAAATTTTTCATTACGGATAACATTAGTCGTGGCTTCCGCTAGACACGCGGGCAGTGGAAATAAAGAATTCATATTCATTTGTTGCGTTTGTTTATAAAGTAATAAAATAGTTAGAAAAGAGGGAGGATTTCCCAAGGACCTAAAACAACAGTTCAAAACGAAGAATAATGAATGTACAGTATATGATAATGCAACTATTCTTTATATTGTATGCCTGCCTGGGCACAGGGTCATTTTAAGGGTGTCACTTAGATTCAATAAGTTCACCGTTGCTACCAAGATGATGGAATAGTCTAGTCACAATGTATTATGCAAAGGTATCTGTGGAAACAATGACATTATAGAGCTGTGTGTGTTGGCGCAGGCTGCTGTTGGAAAGCTGGAGATACAAGGGATTTCTGCATCAATAGGCTCAGTTGTATGTGATTCAAAGCAATAGGTGTGATGAATGCAACGCTGAGTGTCTTTGGATACAAGTACAGGTATACAGTAGGATCCATTATTCGGAAACCCATTTTTCAAAATGCTCCAAATTAGGGGAAAGCCATCCCCCATAGACTCTCTGTAATAAACTGGTTAGGTTATCCCCTTATACCACCCCTGGGGCCCCCGTCAATTGCCCCCTCACCCACTGCCAGCCCACTTACCCACCACCAGTCCAGCATAATTGTGCTGCATGTGGAGTTGCACCCACTGCAATTTTGCCCAATATGTCAAAATTAAAGCAATGGCTAATCAGATGCACTGATCAGCTATAGGCTGGTTGTAGTTCTAACAACTTCAAAGTTGCTGACACATAATGGAAAAACCCTAAGTTCTCAGACCCAGTAAAAGTGGCATTCTGCATTTGTCCCTGCCATTAAATACCTTCCTAGAAGAGCAAATAAATACAAATATGATGGCTGAATTTAGTCGTTTGTTGCCAAGGATGTTTCTGGCCCCTGAGCCACCTGAGGCGGCTCCTCCGATGCCACCCCCCCTCGGCCCCCCGCTCTTACCTTTACAGCACCGGAGGTGGTCCAGGGGGGGCCGCATCACTAGTGTGGAGTGCCCAATTTTGCGCTATGCATTGGAAGATCCAAATTTCCATTTTAAAAGCAGGAAAGTGGCTTTTTGCCGCCCCCAGGGTCAGAGTGGGCCGCCGGGACACCAGGAAAATACCCAGTGGGCCCCAGGAGCCCAGACCTGACCCTTGCCGCTTCCCTTGGCCACCGATGCCGGGACGCGTCCGGCATCGGTGGCCCCGGTGGGCCCTAACACAGAGACAGTAGCCCTGGGGCGGTAGCCCCGTTGGGCCCTGAACCCCCCAGTCTGACCCTGGCCACCTTGTTAACTTTGGGGGCGCTGCCACCTGAGGCGAGTTTCTCAGCTTGCCTCATAGTAGCAGTGCCCCTGTTTGTGGCATACAGTACAGTACATGAGGCTGAATGTAGGCTGGCAATTTTAAAAGACTAGTAAAAGAGCCACTATATAACTTGGACGAATAGTGTTTCTTTATCTACTATCTAATTCTATGTTTCAGTGCTTCTGGCTGATGGAAAATAAACTGTGATTTCTAGGGCCATCTGCTACAGTTGTAGAAAAAGAGTCCGGGGAATTGCAGGCAAAGGGGATGATTTTGATTCATGCTGTTTTATTTTTCCCCATATTAAACAAATGAACAACTACAGCCATTTATATATATCAAGAAGCTCTGATGGATTTACATGCAGGGATTTTCATGACGTTCACCTGGTTATGAACTTGTGTTTTCTGCAATCTATTTGTACAAGCTGTTTATGTAATACAGTGGCATAACTAGAGTTTTGGGAGCCCCCTGCAGACAAAGAACAGGGGCCCTCCCCCCTCATATGACTAGAGGCACACTTCTGGATGGCAGATTCATACCTCCCAAAACTTAAAAAACAGAAAGAGAAAATGTTTTTGGCCACATTTACTTTGTGCCCATGTTACCAAACACCTTGTCCATTTTACAAAAACACACCCTGTTTCATATTTATTATGGCAGTATAAGAAGCACAAAGTGCACCTGAAGACAGGCAAATTGGCCCCCATCACTTCATGACATATTGTGCCCCTAAATATCCCACAAGACACTGCAGCACCTGCATTTCATGGCGGCCAGATCACTTCAGAAATGGCCAATAAAAACTTTATTAACCTCAGATATGCCATTAAGATCACTGCAGAAGTGGCCAATGAGAACTTTGATAAAAAGAACCTCTAACCCCTCTAATTTCAAATTTTTCTCTATTGTGTCAAGTAAAATAAACTTTATTTCAACTGTATCAATTATTTAAATCTTATTTGCTTCAGTCCTGGAATTCACAGTCAAATCAAGCAGGCAGGCACCATTTTGACAATACTGTTATTAAGACAAGCTTAGCATTATCATCCCAAAAAGATTTTTCCAACTTTTTTTCAGGCAAAAAAAATAGTTTTTTTATTTCCCCATTGAAACAAAATTCATGATGAAATGTTAGCATAAATTTTTGATGGTGGCGAAAGGAAAAAAGGTTTGTTCATCCCTAGTTATGATAAACAAATGTCGCTTCAGTAACTCAAAGGGGTTTACCAGTAGTGATGAGAGAATCTGTCCCATTTTGCGAAAAATGTGCAAAATGGCGAAAAATATGCGAAATGCATTTTTGTCACGCGCATCTTTTTTTTGTCGCCTGCGTCTTTTATTGCCGTGACCGCGTTCATTTTGACACGACTGCTCCTATTTTGATGCGACGTTGCCCGATTAGATGTGACCAAACCAATCTGACACGACCACAACTGTTTTTAATGCGTTTTATTTGCTAATGTCAAAATGGAGAAATTCGCTGCGAATCTATGCCTGGCGAAAAATGTCACCATCACTATTTACCAGCTAGTATCAGCTGGGATAATTTGAGAAAAATTTTAGACAAAATTGGTAGAACAGGAGGTAACATTTAATGGTTTCCTGTTTAAATCAATCACCTGATTACCTATATTATGGGTTACTATATGGCCAACCTTTGTGCCTTTTATTACATAAATAGCCTTAAGCCTGACACAGTGCATATGTCTCTATCTATACACAATAATAATTATTCTCGGTATCTGAACTATTTGTTATATCTTGATTTGTCATAAATTAAATATCAAAAGCTTTATATTGTCAATGTTTTTACGTGGCATTTCATCCAAGTTGTCCAAAACCCAAATTCCTATAGAGCCTCAGTTGGTTAATGATCCAGCAGATAAAGATGCCTTCATTTTCAGCTATCATTAGTGCAGGGAAGATCTATCTACCTTTGCTGTGTATGGTGTTGCAGACCAGATGCTTACAAGCAATTCTATCACAATGACCAACTGTTACGCTCGCTGTCTGTCCCAGTATGCACTGCCTTCTCCCTAATCAATCACTGGAGCCTCAGCCAATTTCCAGCTTCTCAGCGGAGCTGCGTTTGTGGGATGAATGAATGTAAAACCACGGATATTAAATAGTCTAGATTAAGCACATGAAAAGAAAGGCTTTAGCACCGAGAGACTAAATTTAGTACATCATTTAAAAGTGAGGATACTCCAAAAGAGCATTCTTACTTACATCACGGCAGGATTTGGAGCTCTTTACTGGCTTAATTAGAGCGACTGAGATAATAAAGCAGAGGACTCGACTCAATTAAAATTTTATGAAAACCAGATATATTTAGTAACAGAAACCCCCCCAATACTAAATATGAAACGGAAATATTTAAAAAGAGAAATACTGGAATACTACGTTCTGCTTAAGACTTTCAGAATATACTATAAATCAGTAAAATATACCAAGTCTACTGTAATGAAATTGGCATTGTAGACATGTAAAATAAGATCAATTAGGTTTTATCTTTTCCAATTATACAGGTTAGTTTTTTTTTTATTTTGTGCAAGAAACCATGGAAACAGCCAATGCTGTGGAGAAGACTCGGATCCATAGAAATGAACTCATACATGTAATGTTTTAATGTAAGCTTTCTAAGCTAACAGCCCATGTCAGTGTAAATGCCCTCTCTGGAGGCTTGATGTGGCCTGTGCTCGTCCAGACATAAAAAACATGACCTTGAAAACTGTCAATTTTATCACCATTTGATCTATAGATCAGACATTCTGGGGGCATAAAAAGACTGTTTGAAGAACCGGGCACAGCTAAAATGTCTAGAACTGTTCCAGTCTGTTATTTATCCATGTTGAAAGATCAGTTCTTCTTTCATTTCCTTCTGGGTTCTATTGCCTACCACTGTGATTTGTTTAGTGATTGGAAAAAGAAAAATCATCCAGAATTGAAATTGTTGCCTACCAAAAAGTGATTTGTTTAGTGATTTGAAAAAAGAAATTCATCCAAAATTGGTACATCTTAAAAATTGGTTTTAGAATAAAATATTGCAATAGAGGTCTTGTATTGTATTATATTATTAAACTTGTATTGTATTGTTAATAAACCTGGATGCAAAATGGTTCTTGGTAGTTTCGGTTGATTTATCTGAGTTCTAGAGCTAGAAGGAATCACAACATGGGATGTACCAGGTAACTTCTGCTTCCTGCAGGAAAACCATTTTGGCTTAAGAAAATGGAACAGTGTTTGTGCAAGAAATAGAGAAAGGGAGAGAATACACGCTATTAAAAGATGGGAGGAAAATGTAGGCAATTTTATTATCAAAAGGAAAAGAATAAATAAATAAACAAAAAAAAGCTACAGATGCTCTGTTGTTACAGGTGGCTTTTAAACTTACTGCTACACACAGGGGCCCCTGGTGGTCAGGCCCAGACTGGCAATCTGTAGATTCTGGCATTTGCCAGAATCTACAGTCAGTCACTATTTATTGGGCCCTTGGGGACGTACAGGTTGGGAATTTGTTACTGTTAAGCCTGTTATCCAGAATGCTACGTATTATGGAAGCCCATCTCTCATGACTCTATGTAAATCATATAATTCACATTTTTTAAACGTATGCCTTGTTTCTCTGTAATAACAAAACAGTACCTTGTACTTGATCCCAACTAAGATATAATTACCCCTTATTGGGGGCAGAACAGTCCTATTGGGTTTATTTAATGGTTAAATGATTCCCTTTTCTCTGTAATAATAAAACAGTACCTGTACTTGATCCCAACTAAGATATAATTACCCCTTATTGGGGGCAGAACAGCCCTATTGGGTTTATTTAATGGTAAATGATTCCCTTTTCTCTGTAATAACAAAACAGTACCTGTACTTGATCCCAACTAAGATATAATTACCCCTTATTGGGGGCAGAACAGCCCTATTGGGTTTATTTAATGGTTAAATGATTCCCTTTTCTCTGTAATAATAAAACAGTACCTGTACTTGATCCCAACTAAGATATAATTACCCCTTATTGGGGGCAGAACAGCCCTATTGGGTTTATTTAATGGTTAAATGATTTCCTTTTTTCTGTAATAATAAAACAGTACCTGTACTTGATCCCAGCTAAGATATAATTAATCCTTATTAGAGGCAATACTATTGGGTTTATTTAATGTGTAATGATTTTTTAGTAGACTTAAGGTATGGAGATCCAAATTATGAAAAGATCTGGAAAACCCCAGGTCTCGAGCATTCTGGATGACAGGTCCCATACTGCCAGAGCCTATTTTGCATTCCAGTCCAGGTCTGCTGGTAGTAATTAGTGAGAGAGGAGATACCTGGCATTTATAACTACCCATGCAGATTGTATTGTGCATCTCATGATTACCCTCTATATGGAACTAATATAGTAAACTCATTGCTTACCTTCAGGGGAACAGCTTGTCTGCAACCCACCCCCACTACTAAAGTTGCTCTTTCTCTGATAAGCCCCTGCTGTTATATATTATCTTCTCTAACTCAAATATTTTGTTATTAATCCAGTCCTCAAAATGTTGGAAAATACATTACTGACAGAAATCTGTTGGTATCAGTACTTGCTGAAGGTGATACACTGTAAATGAATTTTGTATTGGCTTCTCTTAAAAACATCGTTATCTTGGCAAAATGTACAAATCCTAAACTCTTAAGCAAAACAAGCATATTATGAGAAGAGGAGGTAACTGGCAATGCAGAAAAGCTATAGCACAAAACTCCATTAACCCAATCCAAAGCAATGTGATTCACATATTTGATATAGACGATTCAATAGCTATCACCTGGAGCCAGACTAGATGGATCAGTGCAATAATCTGACTATTTTGGGAAAGACAAAGAGTTCTGCAAGTATTGAGGTTGGATAATGCCGTATTGTAGCCCTGTGCTTTCTGTGTCAACACATAACAATCCAAATCAATTCAGTTGATCAGAGATGAAAACACAAAGCAGCAAACCAAATATATATGGACAGGCTGGTATCCAAGTGAAAGGTCAAGGTAGACAGCAATCTATAGAAAAGGCTAGTATCCAAATCCAGGGACACAAAAGGTCAGTGAACTAGGAAGAGAATCAATGCTAATGACAAAAGGATAGTGCAGAAGAAGAACAAAACGCCTGGCCAAATGGACTGGCTCCATGACTTCTACATACTTGCACTGGCCAGGGAATACATTGTCTCTAGAGGCATGCATTAGGACCCTGCAGCATACAAGAAGAGATGCATAAGTGTGGGCTAGTCTATAGGTGTGAGACCAAGAGTTAGAGAGAGAGAGAAAGACAGAGCAAGAGAGACAGAAAGTCACAGGTGTTTATTTGGCCAAGGTAACAACAGAGTTTGTGGATAAGTAATGATTAGTGATGAGCGAACGGCAAAAAATTCACAAAAAGCATTTGTCGCACAATTTTTTTGTCGCCCGCACCCAATTTTGACGTGACTGCGCCCGATTTTGACACAACCGCGCCTTTTTTTTTTTAACACGACTAATGTTTTTGCAGCAAATCTTTACAGAAGTTTCACAAAAAATTTCACCAATGGCGAAATGGGGAAATTCACTACGAATCCCCGCCCGGCGTAGTGATGAGAAAAAATTTTTCCAGGCATGGATGAGTTGCACAATTCCGCATTTCACCATCTGCAAAATTATTTTCTAGAGTGAGAAAAAAAGTCCCGAGTGTAAAAAAAAGTGAAAGTGAAAAAAATGCCCATTAACCATTCAGGGTGAGAAAAAAAGTTGCACACATAAAAAGAGGTGGGTGTAAAAAAAGTCACACGGTAGCTGCGAAACAACATCTATTAAATTCAATGCATTTTGTGAATTTGTCGCCGTTTAATGCATTTCTCAGTAGTTTTGTCAATTTTTCAGCAAAGCAAAATGAGACAGATTTGCTCCTCACTATGGATACGGTCATCCCCACTGGAACAATAACATATGCTCCAACTGATATGAATAAAGATAGAATAAACATAAGGATATTCATTTATAGCAAAACTCTTTCCAGACAGGGTATACTGTCTCTTTAAACATGAATGTCTGGCCTATAATCCTTCCAGTGTTTTTCTAGTTGCCATTTAACAACAGCTGGCTGGCCGCAGGAGATACTTACAGCTAAGACTTCAAATGTTATTAGATATTAAACAATATGCAAACTTGCAGTTTTTACTAATGTCATATTCTAGCAATTGGTCCCATCTGTGCCACAGCTTGGGGCCCAAGACACTCTGTGCTTTCCCCTTAAACCCACTTTGCCTATAATAATGGATATCATAACAGATCCTTAATAACTGAAGAAGCTGGAGAGGGAAGCTGGCCGTGAGAGTCTGCTGGACCCTCGCACTTTCGGAATTGCTCTAATGCTCCTACAGCTAATCTTGTATGAAGGAGTTGGACAGCAGCTGGGAATCACACAGAAATGCATCACTGGCACCCGTCTATGAACAGATGGAGGGGAATGCGAGAAATTTCTCTTCTGGACATAACTCTGACACAAATACTCCAGTTTTGGGATATCATTTATATGAAGTTTATGCCACCGAAAAGCATCTCCATTTGAAAGGCCAGTGAGAGGATTTTTAACCAGTCCTGAGCCGCATTCCCACAGGCATTAACAAGAGACCGGGCAGGTTTCTACAGTGACAGATATTCTCTCGGCTGACTCTTCTGCCATCAAAGCTTGGCCCAAAGAGAAGCAAAGGTTTTATCTCTAGAGAAGACACTATTCAGCAGCCCTTTCGTACAGAAAAACGTACTGTTGTGATGCCAGTAAGATTCAGTTTGGGAAGAAGGCTGAATTTTAATACCAGGGCTGGCTATTAATATTTGTATTTGTTTCTGTTGTTTATTTGCCAAACTTGGTGGACAGCTGTTCAAAAGCATGTACAGGTATGGGACCTGTTATCCAGAATGCTCGGGACCTGGGGATCTTTCCCCACATAACTTAAGTCTACTAAAAATCATTTCAATATTGAATAAATCCAATAGGCTTTTTTTTTTTTTTTTTTTGCCTCCAGTAAGGTTAATTATATCTTAGTTGGGATCAAGTACAAGGTACAGGTATGGGATCTGTTATCTGGAAACCCGTTATCAAGAAAAGTTCCGAATTACGAAAAGGCCGTCTCCCATAGACTCCATTTTAATCAAATAATTAATATTTTTAAAAATGATTTCCTTTTTCTCTGTAATAATAAAACAGTACCTGTACTTGATCCCAACTAAGATATAATGAATCCTTATTGGAAGCAAAACAATCCTATTGGGTTTTATTCAATATTTAAATTATTTTTTGGCAGACTTAAGGAAATCCCTTATCCGGAAAACCCCAGATCCCAAGCATTCTGGATAACAGGTCCCATTCCTGTACTGTTTTATAATAACAGAGAAAAAGGAAATCATTTTTAAAAATTAGAACTATTTGCTTATAATGGAGTCTATGGGAGATGGCCTATCCGTAATTTGGAACTTTCTGGATAATGGGTTTCCAGATAAGGGATCCCATTTATAATAGGTTACAAAGAGAAAATATTGATTATGATGTATAGTATCCCAAAACAATATCCATAAGGCATACTATTCTGTATCTGAATATTGTACTGCCCCTGTTTCTAAATCAACTGCCATGCAAAATGCAACTTTTTGTACTGTGAAACTGTTAATGACTGTTAAAATCAATGTGCATTAATACAGATAGTGTCATGCATCATTCCTGCTCCGTAAACACAAGTACAATAACACAGGAAACATCAATATATTAGTTTTACTGAAAGAAATTAAAACGCTCATTCCATCCTCAAGAAATCAATAGGAAATTTTGGCTGCTCTAGCATTTTGCTGAATGTAAGATAAAAGCCTTGGCATAAGCTATTGTGTATGATGTTATTGTGTTGTTGTTGTTTTTATTTTTTAAAAAACACAATAGTAGTTTTTGTGTGTCTAACTCATTGATATAGGAAGAATAAACTGTATCAACCAATCAGACATTTTCTTTCATTATTATGTCTTTACAACAATGAAGAAAGGAACTGTAGTTGCTGATTAGTTGTTATTGTTAACAATATAGAATTCAAAATTTTCTACAAGCAACTAAGCCCACTTTATTCTTAAAGAAGGAGGAAAGTCATTTTGGCATTTTACTGCCAATAGATTTGCCACATTAGTGCCACCTAGAACAATATATTTATTCTGCAGAAAGCTTTACCATACCTGAGTAAAGAGCGTTAGAAGCTTTCTCTGTTTGTTTAAGATTGCAGCTGCCATTTTAGCTTGGTCTCCATAGCTTCCTGCTTGCAGTCTAGCCAGTATAGCTCAGATTACACATTCCTTAGGGAGGGGGCAGTGAGTTTTATTAATTATTATAGGAGGGGGGAACAGGAGAGGGGAGAGAGCTGGGCAGACTCTGGCCCTGGGAACAAAGGATTTTTCTGAGAGAGGAAGTCAGATATCTGAAGAACATGTTTACACAAAAGAAGACAAGAAATCCTGTGTTTCTTTTGATAGAGGACTCTGCTTTTCTGTGAGTGCTTATGGCTTTATTTACATAGACCTTTCTATAAACAGGGTTTCAATGCAAGCCCTGGGGGATTTAAAAACCAATCCACCAAGCTGATTAAACTAAATATTCTCTTCATGAGGGCCACTTAAACATCCAGCGATCTTTTTGTTTTGTCTGACTTTTTAAGCATATAGCAAATTAGACTGCAAAAAAGAATAAACAAAGAGATGGAGCAGTCCTAGATAAGTTTTTATGTATACCCATAAAACACCTTTGCTAAAAGTTAACACAATAAATAGCAGTTATGTTGAAATTATATTCTGCTGTTTTTATTTAAAAAAAAAAAAATAGATTTTTGTCATTATAAAGCACTAATTTGAAAGCTGGTCTATCTCTACTGAACTTACCCTCTCCCTTCCTTTATAAACAAAGCAACTCTTTATCTCCCTCTGAACAAACAAACCCCTCCCTTAAGCAGCATTTGAGCAGCTGATTTTCTGACGCTCTTCAGTGGACTGGTAGTTAGTCATCAGCTCCATGAAGTTTCTTGGGATCAGAAAGTGTCCAAGTACCAAAATAAAACTGACTTCATATTGTTTAGTGCCAGAAATAACAGAAACCATAGATATTCCCTAATTAAAGCAGTAGCAAAAAATGTTCGGCACAAGCCATATTCATTCAGCTCATGTTGAAAAGGGGTGTATATTGTTCCTTTAACCAGCTCAGGCACCACTGACTCTAATGCTTGTTTTTGGGAAGGTATACAGTGCTTTAATCATCTTTCTGAAGAACCAAACACTATCTATTTTAGAACATGCCAGAGAAACTTCCATTCAACTGTTTTAAAGGCCTTATGTAATGCTTTGGTGATTTTATTGACTCTACTTTTGCCTTAACTTTTATACTTGTCCCACTTTTCTGCCACTATACTACAATCATGAAAACTGCACTGATCAGAAGATAGTAGGTCACTCTTCCTGCCAAGAGGCTTTTGGGGTCATTGTATTCATTCTAAATCCTGCCATAATGTACTATTTTTATTATAGTTACTTAAGGAAGGTTATTGGCAAGGCCTAATCTACATGCCCAAGGAGCTGCATAGTAAAAAGTAGCTATTTATTTGTATAGCTGCAATTTAAAAGCTTGTGGTCTACAGAAAATTGAGTTTTATAATAGTAGCAAGGTAGTTGGGCAGCTCTACTCCCCCTAGGTACATTTTTATTTTCCTACTTCGGTTTTAGTTATCATCACTTGAAATCTTATTCAGTCCAAAAACTGGAATTTTTTACTTCTGTTGGATATTTAGACGGAGCAATACAAGTAAGAGATACAGTTTTGTCAGAGTTAGACTTTAATTAGACTTTAAAGGATCAACTGGTATGTAGAAGGATTTGATCAGATTTGAACATCTTTGATTAACGGTTATACATTTGTCTAGAGGTATTTGTAAAACTGCTCGGATATGTGCGTCTAAGAATAGAAAACCTTTTTTGGGGAAAGATCTTGAGTAAAACTGGTGCATAATTTCAGCTTTCTGAACAACAGATTTTACAGGTTTATTAGGACAATTCTTTCTAAGAAAGGTCGGCAGAAGGAGTCAGTAAATGGTCTTTTTAATTGACAGAAGAACCCTTATTAACACAATATTTATTTGCTTGGTTGTACTTGTGTTACTTTTATTAGTAAATAAGGTGATTTGGTTGTTATGTGAATATGCCAGCCGGAGCTTAATGCCAAACAAAACACAATATTCATACAAATGGATAATTAAGCATTCTTTTTTTAATCATTGGATTAAAAACAATGTTACATTTCTTATTGAAAACAATTATTTAATTTATAATTCTCTTAAAAGTTTGATGGCAGAAATGTGTGGGGCAGCTGGCCAGATAAAACAAGAAAGTCCTTAAATGCCCCTGCCACCTACACTTTGGGCGACCAGGTCATCTAATACTGTCCCAAGGGTTGGGGACACTTCTGGTTTACCAGGAACTGAATACAGGAGGAAAGCGCATGGGTACCAAATAAAACCCAACACAAATACAGATACAGGTATTGGACCTGTTATCCAGAATGCTCGGGACCTGGAGTTTTCTAGATAAGGGACTACTTTCTGTAATTTGGACCTCCATACCTTAAGTCTGCTAAAAAAAAATCAATAAAACTTTAATAAACTAAAATAAAATGCTACCTTCTAATATTTGAAGTGTTAAATAGGAGAGGTGGTACCTTATTGAAATTTGATACATTTGACTTATTTCTCTAAAAACAAAACGAAAAATCAAATAATAATTCATATCAAATTTCAATAAGGTGCCGCCTCTCCTATTTAACACTTCAAATATTAGAAGGTAGCATTTTATTTTATTTTAGCCTTATATTTCATATCTTATATTTCTCCTTATTCAACATTCAGAGGAAGATTTCTTAATTTTTGAATTCAAGGTTACTTTGAAGTAAGTTTTTTCACGATTGTACTCTTCCCCATTCATGAATATAAATTTGAATGTTTGCAAAAACTTGAAAAAAAATATCTCCCACTGACTTATATAAAAGCACAGCAGGTTTTAGCTGCAAAATATTCTCATTCAAATTTTCTGGATTCTTTCATAGTTATATAATTAATTTGGGTTGAAAAAAGACAAATGTCTGTTAAAGGAGACATATTGGATGAAAAAAAAACATAATTGTGTAGGCAATTATGAATAATATATGGTGCTGGTTTTACTTTGGGCTAAAAATGAATCCTATCTGTTCTCAGTCCGTGTTTCAAATGAAGGGTGGGTGTTTCCTAACAATCCCTGCCACAAGCACAGCAGGAGGGGGATAACCAATCACAGCCTTGCACTCACACAAGCAAAGACAGGCTTCAGTTCCCTATAAGGTCAGCCTAGCTGCTGATTGGTTCCTATTCTACAGTGCCATGTATTGAGAGCCGCTGGCTCTCCTGCACATCCAGAGAATTCAGTCAGCAGGAAGTGGAACAGATGGGCAGGACTAGTGGGGTTTTGGTGGAATTTCTCAATAGATCAGTCCAAAACACAACTTTTTTAAGCACAATCCTTCTATGTTTAGAGGAGTTTAATTCACTGAAACATTCTTAATTTTTATATGATATGTCTGCTCCAAATCCAGTACAGTTTAGATTAATAAATCTCTAAAGATTGGAAAACGCAAGCAAAATAAACAGGACTCTTCAAACCAGAGTATGAGCTTCTTCACCAAATCTAAGTTTTAATGGAAAGAGTGCAATAAAAAAAAATAATTGATAAAACCTATATTTTTGCTTGTCTCTTTAATGGGTCATTAATATAAAATATGCAGAACCCACAATCACTTTTATTGCCTGTACGGTAAAGTCTCAAGGGGGAAAGTAATAAAAATCATAAATGGAAAAAAAAATTGCACAAATAAGAAGAAATATTAGCATTTTGCAATGTAATATTATTCATTGGATTGTTTTTGCATGATAAATTTTAATTGCGAATTGCAAACTTTTTAAAGATTTGAACTTTTTTCCACCTTTAGAAGTGGTCACTAAACAGTTTCTTTGTTTGCAAAAGCTAAATATGAAATTGGCACAAAGGCAAATTTGTTTGCACAAACGCATCCATTTTCGCATTGCAAATATTTCTCCCGTTACTGACTTTTATCAGTATCTAAAAGAAGGGAACCTTTAACCTACTGACTCATCTCAATCAATTTCAGCAGGAAGGGAAAACACAAGTTAAATTGCCCTTCTTATTTCCCAGAGTCTTGTCAAACTAGATTACAATCTTCAGACAAGTTAAAGAATAGACTTCTTTCCCAAGCCTGATGACAAATAGCATTAATCTGAGCTGTAAAGACATGGAAACGTGGCCCTTATATATTTGCTGATATTACAGAATGCACATTCTATATCAAATAAACCTATGATTTAGCGCTACTGTATCATGTAATCATTTACATTAGATTCCTAAAAAAAGGCTGGCCTTTGTCTCTCCTGCAAATGAAAGTTTGTTTAATGTAAACTCTCATATAGTGATGAGCACATTTTTGCGCCAGGCATGGACTGACAGCTAATTTCCACATTTCTTTATTGCCAAATTGTTTTGCGAAATTTTAGCGAAAATTCGTCACAAAAAAATGTATCGCGCATGAAAAAAAAGATGCGGGCTACAAAAAAAAGAAGCAGGCAACAAAAAAAAAAGGTATGGACAAAAAAACGGGGCAGGGCAACAAAAAAAGACGCAGACAACAAAAAAGTTGGGCAACAAACTCATTTTGCGAATTTGCTTGTTGTTTTGCAATTTTTTTTTCACTACTATCAGTTTATTTCCATAAACATGTACTGATTAAGTTTTAACAAAAGAAAATGACACAAAGAGCAGTATTTGTTTCTTTCCATTTTTTTCACAATACAATACATGGTTTACTATTTATACTTCATACACCAAGGCCTTGGTGAAGCTTTCACTATCGGTACATTTTAAGAGACTATAGGGCAAGGTTATTATCTTAAAGCCCAAGGGCTAAGTGTGAAAGTGTGAAGCTAAGTGTGAAATTCTATCCATCGACATTTAAGGCACATTGCTATTAAACCTGTTGATATTGCTGAATTCTGCAGGTATTATGGAAATAAAAATTGAATGAACATAACAAAAGAGTAGCTGGCTAGGTCAGTAGCTGAAAGCTTCCAACTTGTATTTCTATAAAAGAATTTCCAGTTTAGAACTAAGAAAACAAAATACTTTCATGGTTTGTGAGGGTTATATATTAAAATTATGGCGGTGAAGTTTAAAGCTATAAATCCACTTAATTCTGTGAATGAAGTTCCTTTGAAAAGTTAACAAAGTTTGGTCTTTGAGAGGAATGTTCTTCATTCATAAACTTTTCTCAAACCCATCACCCAAAAACAAGATACTGCCGTCTAGGACAACATGACTTGCTTTGGCAACATGACTTTAGAAATGGCATAGCAGTCAGTCAAAAGGTAGGATCCCATTGCATTAGTTGGCAGAGAGGAAAAGGTTATGGCTAGTGACCCCATTAACTGCTACCTTAATGTGTTGGTTCATTTTAAATGTCCATAATAAGACTTCTAGAATGGATTACCAGGGAAATGGTTAACATAACACGTATATTATTCTTTGTGTTTCATACTTACTTCAGGGGGCACATTTACTTAAATTAGTTTTTTTCTGGCCTTGAAAGTGGTATAAACTCGGCATGGTATAAATTTAAATTAAACTCGATCGCTGTATTTATAAAATGTCATGATAATGCTTGAACTGTTTGAATGAAAATTTTTAGTTTACATTCAAAAATCCCGAATTTTTGGAGTTGAAAACATTGGACAATTGTTTCCATGAATCCTCTTTATTTTCCCCAAACAGAAATTTCTCCAGCAGCCATTTTTGAAGCAATGATGGAATTAACTTCCCCTTGAAAAGTGTGAAATAGAAAACAATGAGTGGATTAACTTGTCTTGACTATTTTATTCTTCTACTATTCTCTAGAGGAGTCTCTATAGGACTCAATGGTATAGATCAAACCTGTTGAATTTTTATTTTACAAAAATAAGTTAAACATTGATACATCACAAATTATGGGAGTTATTTTAGAAAAACTCAATTTTTTCTGGTAATAATAACGAAAAATGGTGAAAACCCACTTGTAAATCTTGAAATTATCTAGAAGTAAGTAAAATCTGACTTTATCTCATAATTGCTTAGTAAATGTGCCCCTAGGTGTCTGGGTCAGTTTAAAATATAATTATATATTATTCCATAAACTATAAAGTTAACTAAACTCATAACTACCCCCAAGTCCTGATATTTCACTTTATGCATAAGCTTCTATTCAAATATGAACAATATGGAGCATCTTTATCAAAGGGTAAAAAGTAAATTATCACAGTTAACTAAAGGGAAATTTCACACTACGCCCCTAAAAATTCTATACAACAGAACAGGCAGTTGGGAAATTTCTTTCTGATAGACTAAATGTTTCCCCTTTATAAAATTACTTCAGTTTAATTTAAATGGTACTTGGCATATCTTTTACCCAGTTCTGCATTCAACAATTTATTTGCATCAATATTTCGATGCAACTAATAAAATAGAAGAGCACATTAGATCCTATTAGCTTTGATAGGCAAATCAAAAACCCTCAAATCAGTAGATAAATAGTTCAAGTGGATAGGCTGTTTGATCATTCGAAGAGAGACAAAGATATTAAGTCATGTTTGATGGTTAATGTTCATTTTTCCCATTAAAGAATTTATGATGTGAACTCTTAATTTAGCAGTGTGGTTCTCTGAAAGGGACTTTTTGAGGCATGCAAAATTCTACAAATTCCAAATACAGTATATGGTGAAGTTTCATCCATGTAGTGGCGTTTCCACTCTTTGAATCATCTACGCTTCATACAAGGTCATAGAAAATTAGAGAACTCTAATTCTAGTCTTAAATGAATGATTTGCAAAACTCAATGTAATTTAGTGCATGCTTGATAACACTGAAAACATGTTAAATGCCTTGATAGCATATTATCATAAGCTTTACAAAAATATTTACCCATTTATATTCTATATTAATAACACTTGCCTGTCCAAAAAATAATTCAGAAACCAAGGGTATTAATATAAAGTTGGTCCTCCCTTTGAGTCTAACAGCCGCTACTTTTTTCAATAGGTCTTTAACTAGATGTTGGAACATTGATGCATGTCTCATCTGATTATGGATTGTATTTGTTTCTGTTTAAATACATTAGCATAAGTGAAGTGCTCTAATGGTGGGGCATTAGGGTTGACTTACATCCCACAGGTGTTCAGTTTAGTTGAGGTCAAGACTCCGTGTAGGACACTCAAGTTCTGCCACTCTCAGGTGGGCAAGCCAATTCTTTACTGACCTTACTCTGTGTATAGGGACATTATAGGTTGATCCAGGAAAGGCCTTCACCAATCTGTTGCAACAAAATAGGGAGCAGGATATCATTGAGAAAGCAAAACTACACTAAATTATACAGGGGGAAAACACTGGAGCCATGGCAAACAGCCCTGGATCAATATAACCTCTAACTAAACTTTACAGTTGTGAGCAACTATTTGCAGAAGCAGCATTATTATGGCAAGACTCTTCCCTCCGACAAATGTTGAATGTATTTCCCCTATTCCAGTGTTCGATGACAGTGACTTTTATACCTAGCCAATACTTGGTAAAATAAGGTTTATGTGTGGCTGCTCTCCTAAAAGGAGAAGGAAAGGTAAAAACTAAGGAAGCCATAAGCACCCACAGAAAAGCTGCACTGATTTCTCTATCAAAAGAAACAAAGGATTTCGTGTCCCCTTTTTTGTAAACATGTTCTTTAGTATCAGACTTCCTCTCTCAGAAAAATCCTTCATTCCCGGTGCCCAAGTCTGGGCAACTCTCTCCTCTCTCCCTTCTCCTGCTCCCTTCTCCCATAAGAATTCATAAAACTTACTCCCCCACCCTTAGGAATGTGTGATCTGAGCTACTAAAGCTGCAGCAGGAAGCCATGAAGACCAAGCTAAAATAGCAGCTGCAATCTTAAACAAACAGAGGGAGCTTCTAGGAATCTTTACTCAGGTATGGTAAAGCTTTCTGCAGAATAAATATAGTGTTCTAGGTGGCGCTAATGTGTGGAATCTATTGGCAGTAAAATGCCAAATTGACTTTCCTTCTCCTTTAACAGTGGTTACTTTTGAACAAAAATATGTATTTTTGTCCATTTACATGTCCCTGTCGGAGTATGTCTGAGCCATACACACATACACAGGCCAGTTTCTTCATTAGTCAACTACAACAGCAGTATATTACTCTGGACTCTATGAGAATAAAAGTGGAAATACATAAAGCTTAGTCAAAAGGACAAGCAAAATCCAGAATCCCTGGTCAGAACTGAACCCTGAACCCCAGGCCTCAGCATCGCATGTAAGCTACTGTAATAACTGTACCAAAGTTTCTTTCATATCTAAAGACAATTTACTGCAAGCTATGATAAAAAAACAATCGCTGGAATTGCTGTGTTAAGACCTATATAGGAAAGTTAAAAAGTGATGATACTTTCTTTGCTAAGTATTGCACCTTTAATCACATTTGTCTGGTGTTTGTGCCAACTACTTAGTGATTCATAAAAGCAATCAGAACGTGTTGCTTCAATCTTCAATTTTTTATTAAATGAATCTATAACCATTATAATTTTGTCTTCATTCTTTGTCAACAAATCAATACCATCATTTAAATAATAAGAAATATGATCCAGAGCCTACTCGGCTACACTTTTATGAGAAAGTCATTTCTCATGTTTAGAACGATTTCCAACCGCTAACATAACCCTAATTGACCAGTTAAAGCCATCTTCATCAAAGAATCGTTTTTTTTTTTTTCAACTCAAAACTTTTAAAGCCAAGACTTCACAATTTGAATTAGCCAAGTTAAGAAACTGCTCGTAGTCCCTATAGTCCTAATTTACTAAAATATATGCTTTTGCCATGCTCTTTCAATATGGATATCTGGAGATCATACAATATTTATTTTCTGAGCGGTCACATTACATTATTACTTAAAAGAAAGTTTCAGACAAAATAAAATGTAATTGTTTAATTTAATCTTTAAAAAGAAATCAGAGCAGTATATCCGATTTCTATTTCTTGTGGATACCCTTTATAATAAAGAAGAAATACTGTAACTAAACTTTATCATTCGTATCTTTCCCAAAATATACCTTTGCATAGTTTAAATGGTTTCCTCTCTTTGCAAATAAAACTTTTCCAGTGTGTAATCAGCTTAAGGCCATTGTCCAAGGCAGCAAGTTTATTTTTGAGAAACAAAACACCAAAGGACTCATTTACAATATAAAAAGTGCAATTTTTGGACTCAGGTTGCCAAACACAGCATCGTGTCCTAGTATTGTAGCATTATTGCTGTGGCATGTCAAGTGTGGCCACCACAACTCACACCAATACAGATGGCAGTTGAGCCCATACACGCACACATATCTCCTGCATTTGCACTGGAATGGAGTTTCTGCCACTGGACTGTGTTAATAACGGCATTAGTGCCCTATTCAGTTGCTCGAAATCTACTGCAGCTATAAATGTAACCTGGTAACTGAACTTGAACAAACAGAGAGCGAAAAGACTGTGGACAGTCCAATGACTTCAGAAGCACATCTCAATCGGCTTTCATCCAATTAAAACATATTCTTTATTAAATACATTTATAACCATGAACAAAAATTGCTATAGAATCCAAACATAGAGCATTTAAGTGACTGGCAGTTCAGCTTAACATGTTTTGTGGTTGGTTACCACTTAATCAGAAGTTGTGAGTGCCATCACATTTAGAGGTGAAGCTATACCTACACCCAATTACAATCATAGAAAAAATGCAAAGTAACTCTAGAATTACCATCATGTCCAGGCTGGTGGTGGTTCCAGAGTTTTCAAGCTTCCATGAATGGACTGTTTATCAGAGAATTGCACATAGACACTCCCTTCAAGTAGCCACAATTTGCTAGGAGCATGTATGAATGCATGTACCTGATTATTAGTGTCAATGGTTGCTCAAGTTTATGTCCAAAATTGTATATTTCACTTGAGCTTTTATGACAGGTCATAATTGCAAACTGCAAGGCCTACAGTAGGTAACAACCAAGAACTCAAATATTGATTCTGGAAAATCAGCTCTTGGCCTAGTTCCCCTAACAGTATTAATAATATACCTTTATTTGGGGGTACTTTCTATTACATTGTTACCACCATTGATTCTGTGATGTCTTTCTTTGTTTCCTTTCTTGTATAGTTTTATTAGGAAAATAAGTCAATAAACATCATATATAAGATAACAGTGAATCTGTAAATATTCAAACAAAAATAGGAAATATGGGAATATGTATATTACATTTTCTTACACATGACAATGATTCAAATCAAATTTGGGAAAAAGCTGACCAGGGAGGATGCTAATGGAAGACTTTATAAAATATTAAACCTTTTTTACTGTTGATATCACACTGTGTGTGTGTTTAAAAAGTAACCTTATAGTTTATATTTCACAAAGCTCCATTTTATCTCCTCTAAGACACAAGGGAGTAGATTTACAGAGACAGGAGCAATTTTTAAGGCACTTCACTTTTCATACGGTACGTGTCCAAAATAAGAATGTGCAGCAGCAGCTCCACAGGTTCAGCCTGAGCAAGCAATCCACATGCATCCTATGGGGACCGGAGAGAAAGGATTACATTTCCTGTTTGTGTTCCTGCAGTAATGGATCAATCCACACCCCTGTTTTCTCCATCCTAGACTGAGCTGATTGTATATTATCTGCCTTCTAAGTCTAGATCAGAAGTACTGCATCCATGGCCACCAGAGCCAATTTGATCAGATGCCCCGTTGAAATGAAATATTCGGTATTTAGCTTACTACTAGAAATGCAGCAATAGCCAACGGATTAACAATATGGGAAATAGACCCTAAATTGCTGGGAATTGTTTTGAATTCAATATGTATTTCCATAACAAAACATGTCTGAATTCTTAATGTATCCAAGCGCACTTTAATTATTTAGCTGTGGGATCCATATTTCAAAAGGCAATATTTGTACTTGATTATAATCTACAGCTTGGCGTCTTCCCTCTGGGATTATTATATCCTTCTAAATGGCGCACTCCTACAATAGAACATGCCGTATATGACTTAAAATTACCAGCGCTGCTGCCACCCACCCGCATCTCTACCTCTTCTGCACTTATCCAGATGACCAGTCGGATCCATTGCAGCTGATAAATAGGTACCAAAATATGGCCTGTAAATGGGAAGGGGCAGGGAACAGGACAACAGGAGTGAGTGAGCTGCAAGACAAGGGAATGGATTGAAGGTGGGAGCAAAAGGAAAAACTTAATATCTATAAGCACCTAAGCAAAAGGAAGCAAAGTGAAGGGCATAGCCAGAAACTAGCACAGAGAATAGATGGAAGGGAGCAAATGATTAGATGTAAAACTGGTGGGCTGGAGGGAGCGGAGATCAGAGGGACATGAGAAGCCAGCAGAGGTAAAATGGACAGGAGGCAATGACCAGATGTGAAACAGACAGGCTGGAGAAATCTGAGGGGAAAGGATGGAAGGGAAGAGGAACAAATGGGGTGGAGGGCATGGAGGTGACCAGCAGCTTCCTGCTTTTATATGGTCACATTACTCCTGGCTGACTATCTTTATAAATTACAGTAGGAGGTACATTATCCTCTACATAAAACTATTAATATATATTGAATCTTATTACAGGTATGGAAGCTGTTATCCAGAATTATGAGGACCTGGGGTATTCCAAGTTAAGGGATCTTTCCATAATTTGGATCTCCATAACTTAAGTCTACTAAAAATATTATATAAAAATTAATAAATCCCAATAGGATAAGTTTGTCTCTAATAAGAATGAATTGTATCTTAGTTGGGATCATGCACAAGGTACTGTTTTATTATTACAGAGAAAAGGGAATCATTTAACCATGAAATAAACCCAATAGGGCTGTTCTGCCCCCAATAAGGGGTAATTATATCTTAGTTGGGATCAAGTACAGGTACTGTTTTATTGTTACAGAGAAAAGGGAATCATTTAACCATGAAATAAACCCAATAGGGCTGTTCTGGCCCAATAAGGGGTAATTATATCTTAGTTGGGATCAAGTACAGGTACTGTTTTATTATTACAGAGAAAAGGGAATCATTTAACCATTAAATAAACCCAATAGGGCTGTTCTGCCCCCAATAAGGATTAATTATATCTTAGTTGGGATCAAGTACAGGTACTGTTTTATTATTACAGAGAAAAAAAGAAATCAATTTTAAAAAATTTGAATTATTTGATTAAAATGGAGTCTATGGGAGATGGCCTTTCCGTCATTTGGAACTTTCTGGATAGTGAGTTTCTGTATAACAGATTCCATTAATGCATGAATTCATTAGTTTATTAAGGATTTGAAAGTACAAGAGTTTCCAAGAATATATTAACAGTGCATTACAGGAACAAATTTGTTATTTTTATTGGGCAAGCCACAATTTCATTTTGTCTGATTTTTAAAAACAGCAAGAAAGAAAAAAAAACAATTATGAAATAATCAGGGCTCATTTACTTAACTTTATATGCTGGTTACAGTATTGATTTTTATATTTTTTTTTCTCAAATTATTCCTAAAATGAATTTCTTGCTGATTTATTCAGTATATCTCTATTAGAGCAGTCATCCCATTTCCAATAGCAGAAGGCAGATCTTTCGGGATATGACAGTTAATGGTCAATGTCATTTTTTTCTTATATATTCCATTTTTATAGCGGCATTTTATTTATTTATTTTTCATTTCATATCTCAGACCATTTTTTACAGTTTCTAATAAATTCGTTTACCTCTGCCGGTAATGCTTGAATATATAAAGGTCAACGTAATCTGTAACATCCCATCACTGAATACATTCAACCTTGAACCTCCGTCTGCATGAAGAACCAACCAATTGAAAGATCTCTATATTTAGACTCATTTCCATTTTTATTATTTACTTAACATTACCACAATGTAAAATACTCAGACATCAAAATGGCAGCAAGCTCTGTTTTCCCTTTTTTTGATCATGAGGTATATCGTTTTCATGGCAACAAATAATAGTTATTTATTTTTATTTGTTGATTTTTCTATTTCTTTATTCATCTATTTCACCCAAATTAATGCAATTTATATTCTTTAGTTCTTGTTTGTAAGAAGATAACAATGTCCTGTTTTTTATAACAAATAATGAGAAAAATATAAGAACTCAAATCTTTTTATCAATAAAATTAATTGCATTATAACCAACTTCATATCTTCAACAGCTGCATTACAGTCAACTGAATTTTCAACCCCAACTTCATGTTGCCAGTAAAGCTCATTTGGGCTACCCTCAGGCTTCCTTTCTCAATGAAACCAGAACTTTCTATTCTAGTGGGAGATATAAGTTTTCCCCTGATATCATTTCAATCTCTGAGACTCACGACGATCGAAGAGAATTCCAGGGAGTGTGACAGTTCAGCGGCTTGACAGGTCAGCAGTTTTGAATCCTCTGCCATTGATTCTACTTATCAATCCCATTAGTTCTTTGAACACCGTGACCACAATAAAAGATAGCTGACAGCAGTTGAAGCACTAGCTAATTAGAACTGACCCAGAATAAAGAGAGCTGATGCCAACCAGTTCCTAAAGAAAAACTCTGCGGTTCATGTTTACTATACTTTGCTTAGTTGATATACAAAGCTAACATCTCCACTGCCTCTCAATATTTATCAGCATTAGTCATGCCTTTCATGGGTTACTATAAAAAAAAATGATAGGCAGAAGACTGACAGAGGTTACTGTCTAATTTGGCTAGAATCCCAATTATTTCAGAAGCCCCAGCCTTTGTCTATTGATGGAATACAGGGGTTGCAGTTCAGCGCCATCTGGAAAATCAAAGTATGCCCATGTGGATTGAAACATCTACAGTTCTCACTAATCTTTCGTATATATTCAGTAAACATGAGCATAGGTTACTATATACAACGTACAAAGAGACTGGGTTTCTATAAACCCAACAATTGTCCAATATACCCCAGGGCAGCAATTAGCTTTGAACCTCTCTCCTGAAGGTAGAAACTTGAAAGTAAATTTAAAAGTTGTATAGGTTACTGAAATGGTGTAAACTTGCCCTGTGTTAGTAACGAAGCCCCCTTTCTCCCCCCCCCCCCCGAAGAACCAACAAGAATGTAAAATAAATAAAACTGCTAAAGAGATGCTCAAACTGAGACCATGTATTTGTCATTACACTTCCCACTACCCATTCCTCCAACACTATGGTGCTTTTAGTAAAGGTAACAGGTAGTGATGGGCAAAATAATTCGGCAGGCGTTGATTTGGGGCAAATTTCAGCATTTCGCCATTGAGGGATTATTTCATGAAACGTTAATTTTTTTGACACGCAACATTTTTGCCGTTTTGCAAATCTTTTGCACGATGCGCTCATTTTTCGACAATGCCAAATGGGACAGATTCACTCATCACTAGTAGCAAGTTAGTATCTGCTAGAGGGATGCTCAGTTTTTCCATATAACAATGAAATAGGCCATTTTTAATAGGTTGGGGGGGCAGATTTTTTTTTTCTCTCTTTTTAACGTTACCACACTGTTTAGTAGTTCTACAACAGCTGAAAAGACTCATTCAGTCTATATATATATATATATATATATATATAATTCATTAAATAACATACCGATCTGTCATTTTATTGCCAAGGGCCCCCCCACAGCAAATATTTGTGGCACTGAAAGATGCATTTATATTCACGTTTCTGTTTTTCAATACAAACAGGAGCAGCCATATCGGAGGTAGTGGTGAAGAGCAAAATATTATCCATAAATAGAATAGTCCACCCATAATTCAGTTTGCGAAATTAAAGTTAGATTTCTATCCTTTTATGACAAACAATAACATTTGAATAAAACTCCTGCAAGACGTAAATGTTTCATGTTTATTCCCCAAGAAAAGTTTATACTATTCATCCAAATCCATACCAATTTATTATTTAGGATGATGTTCCTTCCACACCACCCTGACTGCCCTTTGGTACCTTCTCACTACAGTTTTCCATTAACTTTGCCTGTGCTGACAAACTAATATTTCTGTACTATCCAGCACTCTCACATTTTCCTTCTCATTTCCTTTTTATTCCCCTAGCAATAATTCTTGCTACTCTATGCCCACAGATTATACTGAATCCTTCCACTCATCTAATTTCTATTCCCCTTTCTCTAGTTTAGAATTTCATTTTATACTTTAGTCAATATTTTCAATACACAACATTTTGGTAAAAGTCATGATTCCTGAAAAAAGCTTTTTTTATGTCATAGCTGGGATTTTTATTTCTCCCTGGTTGACTACTTGCAAAAATTGGAAAAAACACCACAATCACACCACACAAATAATATATATATATATATATATATATATATATATATATATAATAATGGCATTCTTCGATATATATATATTGAAGAATGCCAGCACTTACAGGATTTAATAAAAGCAAAATACAGTGGTTTGTTTAAGAAATGTGCCTCAACGTTTCAGTCCCCACAGGGAGAAAGGTTTTGCTCGCTCATGACGAAGGTCCCTGAGGGGGAGCGAAACGTTAAAGGCACATTTTTTGAAACTTTTTTGCTTTCATTAAATCCTGTGAGTGCTGGCATTCTTTAAACTATTTCCATATTATACCTCAAGCACCCAGGTTATGTTATTGTAATGATGTGCACTACTTAGACCGCTATATTATATGCTAAAGGGTTACTGTTAAATGTCTTTTTGGTTTGCTCTAGGCTAATGTAGACTTTATGATTTGTGATGAGAAGTGCATTCTGTTAAGGCCAAAAAACATGCAAACTTGTGCCAAGATACCAACCCAGGCGCTAAATTATGATCCCATTGGTAATTCATACTCAAAATGTGGTGCATCGCTGTCCACTAATAAACTCAAATTTGGGGATGGGAGGATTTTGCATTATGAATAAAATTTTTGAAACTGATGGGAGGAAGACCAAGTGCTCTTTGCAGACTACCTTTAAAACAGCCAAATCATCTGTGAAACGTAAAAGAAAGCACTAATTGTGTCCATGCACATAAACAAGTAAGCCTTGGCCTTAGTAGGCATAGTTATGTGACAACAAGGGAATAGATGTTCCTCAGTCAGTTACCAGAAAGAGCCAGCAGAACCAGAGGTTGCTGGGTAGGTGTTGGGGTTGGGTAGATACAGAATAATGTAGAATAGCAGTGGTGGCTACTGTTGCCTACACTGCTGCATTTTCAGGTTTGAAGACTTCACCAGCTCTAAATGTAGTAGGATTCATTATAAGCAGCAGACATATGAAGAAACATATGCTGTTTGAGTGTTTATCTGCGGTTCCCAGTGCTGCCCTCTCACTCCTGAGCTGTGCATTTCTAGTCAGGGGGACCTTCTGCCCCTTCTTATGTTCCTCTTGTCTGCTTGGATATTTTGAACACTCATCCTGCTCTGTAATCATCTTTCCTGCACAATACATTTGCTAACATTTGAAAATTAGTTATTATTATAAATGTTGACAATACTAATTGCACCAAATTTTATATTTTACAAAGGAAAAAGCGGAAAGGTTGAGAAATGTCCAAGATGTTAATAAAGCTGTCTGGTTAAAGTTCAAGAAAAGTTATAAAATTGTTTGCATTAAAGCTCAATTTACACTGGTAAAAAAATAAAATTTCATCTACTGTATCTTAATTTACCTTAGGGGGCTATTTACGAATGTTCTTTTTTTCGTTTTCACGAATCAAGATTTTTGGAGGTAAAATCATGGATTATACTAATTACACAAAAACTCTGTGAGAGTTTCTCCACTCCACTCTAAGGGGCTGATTTACTAACCCACGAATCCGACCCGAATTGGAAAAGTTACGACTTGAAAACGAACATTTTGCGACTTTTTCGTATGTTTTGCGATTTTTTCGGCGTCTTTACGAATTTTTCGTTACCAATACGATTTTTGCGTAAAAACACGAGTTTTTCGTAGCCTTTACGAAAGTTGCGTAAAATTTTGCGATTTTTCCGTAGCGTTAAAACTTACGCGAAAAGTTGCGCCTTTTTCGTAGCGTTAAAACTTAAAAGGTGCGAAGTTTCGCATAAGTTTTAACACTACGAAAAAAGCGCAACTTTTTGCGCAAGTTTTAACGCTACGAAAAATCGCAAGATTTTACGCAACTTTCGTAATGGCTACGAAAAACTCGCGTTTTTACGCAAAAATCGTATTGGTAACGAAAAATTCGTAAAGAAGCCGAAAAAATCGCAAAAAATACGAAAAAATCGCAAAATACCGATCATTACGAAAAAAACGCATTCGGACTCATTTCGACCCGTTCGTGGGTAAGTAAATCAGCCCCTAAGTGGAGAAAAAACACACACATCTGTAAAAATGGAAAATTCAAGGTTTTTGTGTTCTTTGTGTTCTAGACATTTGTGGTTTTAGATGAAATTATGTTTTTGTGGTTTCAAAAACCTCTAAAACCACAATCTCAATGTTGATAAATTTGGCCCTAAATGTTGATACAAAAAACTTTATCAAAGCAAATAAGTGCACACTGATCAAAAAACTAGCAATTTAACTGCAAATTAAAAAGTTCACGCACAACAAAGAAGTTGCCCAGCAAGTTCCACTCCCTGAAAGTTTGCCCAGTTATAAATTAAGGAATTGCATCTTTAAATAAATAGCATGTTAATGATGTTTTATTCTTAGGGAAAAAGATATCTGTCTTTCTATCTGGTGCATATTTTATAATTCCCTCAAATTATCTATTTCTGTATGTTTGCCAAGCATTTTCTATACTAGTTGAAGGCCAGCGTAAATGCAAGGAGATGACAGGTGTGTCACCGCACAACAGCAAGTCACAAAGATGCCGACCTTTCACATTCGGAGTGTTGTTTCACGTCCCAGCATTAACAATCTGCCAGGAAACAGCAGGGCAAATAATAATTGGGTAACCTTTTGCATATTAATAATCTCAGGAGTCCTACATTCAAAGCAGAATATCTTGCCATTTAATGCAATACTAGAAAAACAGTTTGTGGTTATTTTGAGAATGAGAAATGCCAAAAAGTGAACTAAAAAAATAAAATGTGTGACTAAAATGATAACGTATCTTTTAAATTTGTAATCTTATCCAAAATATGTAATTGTATAGCTGTCAATCAACATTCAACATAACAACAGAAGCATCTGTATATACAATATATATACATGTATATATCAGTTTTAATTGGTGGTCTTTTTTGGGGGGGATTATTTGCCTTCCTATTCTACATATTTTTACCGTTCCAGTAACCTCAAAAATTATATATATTTAGTAAGACTATCTGTCTCAGTCTGTCCCATTTCACTGAAAAATTAGCAAAACCATAGGAAAATTCATAAAGCGCAACTTTCTTGCGGTGACTTTTTACTTTTTCAATACTAAATACATTGGAGTCTATGGGCATTGCAGAGTAAGGGCACATTTTTGCAGTAGTTTTGCGAAAATATCACTCATCACCAGTCTTCTATTCTAATTTCAAAACCACTTTTCAGTTACTAGGTAGATACCAGAAAAAAAATGCAAACTGGAGACAAACAAAAAGTTAAAACTAAATAAAAAAATTACAAAAAACCCACAAAACTATTTTTAGACCAATTGCAAAGTATCTTAGAAATCCATTGTGAACAATATACTGTAGTTCTCTCCCATTTTAATCCCATGACCCACTTTTATATTAGGCATTATTTTTACAGATTCTGTTCACCTATCACATAAACTCTTGCTTAACTATAAAACAGCAGTGATCATAGGAAGAAAGCCATGGTTGCTATCTGCTATCTGCTATCTGCTAGTTTGTGGATTATACAGCGGATCAGTCTCTTTATCATAGTCTTCCTGCATTGCAAAATAATACATCACGCCCAGAAGTGGGATAAACAGCTTCTTTACAAAACAAGAACAGAAGAGTCATTAATAACAATTTCTGATGCAGTGCAAACAAAAAGCGCTAGAAGCACTAAGTACTCATTATCAGATCTTATCAGCTTAAAATTCTTGGTGATTTGGCTGTGTGTTTGTAGCTAGAAACCCTTATTTATATTAGTAGTTGCATTAATTCCCATAATGCCTTAATTTCACGTCTTCATTTCAAGCTTGTGTCTGAAGTGCTAAAAGGTTAATAAAAATGCTAAAAAGTCCCAGGGTAGGGCCTTTTCAGGGTCACCATGGGACCAGCAGGTTGGAACACAGATACTGTACCGTGATGTATTAGGAAGGTAGACATTAATTTTAGCAAACATACCAGGGTAAGAGTCATGAGTTGTTTTACAAGTAACAAAGACATTTGTTGATATCTTTATATTATACATTGGTAATTTGTATTCTTTTCTCTGACTAGGGTATATGAAAATCTGCAAATAGTTGAATGTTACCGTGGTATTTGTTTGTGCATCTATGTTAAGATAGATGATCATAGAACCATGGAACCAACACAACTAAGCAGAACCATAGAACCAACACAACTAAGCAGACCCTGACCACTGGTTAAGTTGTGTGTTAGAAGAGAGAGGAATAAACATGATTATGACCATTAGAAGAAGATCAAAGAGCAATAGAATCAGGAGATCAAGTGAAAAGGGAGACAGTGAACTGTGGATAGAAAAAGGGAGAATGTAAACTGTGGATAGAGAAGGAGGAAATAAAGGGCAATAGAAAAGGAAACAAGATAAGCAGGAAAAGGTGGTTAGAAAAGCACAAGAGAGATTGAAGGATAGAACAAAAAAAATAGAAGGCAAAAAAACTATTAAAAGAAACACTAGAACAGACAGAAACATAAACAGAGCAGCTAAAGAAGAAGAAGAAGAAATAAGTGAAAAAGTTGAGATCTGAGATACTTAAAGGAGAAGGAAAGGTAAAAAAAAGTAAGCTTTATCAGAAAGGTTTATGTAAATACAGCCATAAGCACTCACAGAAACGCTGATAGTCCTCTATCAAAAGAAACACAGGATTTCATGTCTCCTTTTTTGTGAACATGTTATTCGTTATCAGATTTCCTCTCTTTTAGGGCTCCTTCAGGTTTGGAGCATGAGTCTGCTCAGTCCTCTCCTCTCTCCCTCCCATAAGAATGCATAAGAACTCACTCCCCCCTCCATTAGGAATGTGTAATCTGAACTTCCAACGGCTATAACTGCAGCAGGAAGCTACCAAGACCAAGCTAAAATGGCAGCTGCTATCGGAGGAGCTTCTAGGGATCTTTACTCAGGTATGGTAAAGCTTTCTGCTGAATAAATATAGCATTCTAAGTGGCACTAATGTGGCAAATCTATTGGCAGTAAAATGCCAAAATGACTTTCCTTCTCCTTTAATTTGCCTACAAAGGGGGAGGGGTTGGAACTTCCCATATACAGTATATGAGAGAGATTGTTGTTACATTTTCATCATTTGAGAAATAAATCAAATTTCACCAGATTTGTCAAAACATTTAAGTGTGACTATATTCTATGTAGCTAATAACAGTGATAATGATTACAGCTATCTAATACTGTAACATCAGAATAAGATACTTGGTCATAACATAACTAAGAGGCATTATATAAAGTCAAATGACTTCTGAACAAAGTCACTTAATAGCCATAAAGGCCAAAAGAAAGAAGGAATATTTCAAATGAATTCAACTTTAATCGTTTATGTATTTTGTTTATGATACTATGTCAAGTAGACTCATTCTATACTCAGATGTGATCAAAGTGTATGGAGATGGCTTTTTTGTGAACTATTTAGAAAAATGATGGCTTTTCCCTGTGACAGCAATGTAATAAAATTTTGGCTAAAAGTTTAAAACCTTCATACCACTCCTTCTGTCTGCAACAATAGTTTCCCTCAAGTCAGCAGTGCAATTCTAGGCTGTCTAAATTACCCCTCTAGGGTCCTTGCAAGAAGCTATGGCAGCTGGCGAATGATTAGGCAGAATTAGTCTGTGGTCTTTTGCTGCATATAAATAAGACTGTTTTATTAAGCAATTATTAGATGCCTTGGCATTCAAAGAGACTATATCAAACTAAAATTTAAAGCTTAAAAGCATAAAAAATTTGTTACAATTTTGGCTCTGTGCTGAAAGAGTAATTTGCAAGGAGTTAGCATATTGTTACGGAACATGAACAAAAATAAACCTTTAAAGTCACTGTCTCTCCTTAAATATTTGTGGATATGTAAGTAGTGATGAGCGAATCGGTCCCGAAACGGCAAGAGAATTTGCGAAACAGCAAAAAAATTTGTAAACACATTTGTCACGTGATTTTTTTTTTGTGGCCGCACGTTTTTGTCGCCTGCGACTATCTTTTTTGTCGTCTGTGTCTATTTTTTGTCGCCCGCGTTTTTTTGGCGCCTGTGTCTAATTTTGACGCGACTGCACGCTGTTTTCTGCGACCGTGCACTTTTTGACGCGACCGCCCAATTTGACGCTCAACAAAAAAAGAAAATTCCATGCGACTAATTTTTCCCCTGCAAATTCCACAGAAGTTTCGCGAAACAGTTTTGCCAATGCCGAAATGCAGAACTTCGCAGCGAATCCATGCCTGCCGAAAAAATTCGCTCATCACTATATGTAAGATATTATGATCTATAGCTTATAAAGAAGCTCAAAAAAGTATCAACTAGGGCTGATTTACTAAAACAGTTGCAACAACTGGACAAGTACAGTTACCAGAGACACCCAATAAGCATTTAGCACTGTTGAGTCTAAAAAAAATATAAAAGCTGAATGGCTGCTATAGGTAACTGCACTGGTGCAATTTACCTACTATGTTAGTCAATTAACCCTTTTATATATTATAAAATCCCACAGCCAACAAGTAAAATGGGGAATATTAGTCAATATAATGTTTTGGGCCCAGAGAATCAAACTGGTTTCTAAAGTGGCACTCAAGGCTAATTTAATTTACATTTTTTTTTTTTGCCTAAGAATTCACATTCTGATATTCCAACCCAATTCCAAACCCAAAGTTTTTTCCTTTAGGGCAGTGGTTTCCAGATTTTTTTCAAACTCCCTTTAGACATCCAACCTTTGGTTAGAGCCTCCCTTTGCTCATTTTATATAGGTATATCAGTCATTCAGCCTTAGTCCCAAAACGTTTGGGTACAGCAAATACATTTTCACCTAAAATCTCACCATAATTGACTTCTAAGCTGGGCCTACTGTCTCTATGGAAAAAGTAGGCATTCTCCATAGATCTCATCCTAACTAACCTTCAGGCTGAGCTCACTGCTGGCTCCAGGATTCTCACATGGGCCCAGCCCCACAGTTTAGGAACCACCAATAGAGTTTCTTATTGCTACATTCCTAAGGCTGTATGCCATAAGGAAGCAGTGTTACATTCCACATAACGGGATGCAACTGTTGGTGGTCTCTAGCTGCAGCTCTGAGAGACATATTTGAGTGACATTGATGGGCTTATTTATCGAGTTTTTGAGTTTGGAAATTCGAATTTGTTTCTCTACGTCAAAAAAAACTCGCATATTGAATGCTGACATATTTATTAATGTGGTAAAACTCAAATACCACAAATTTTCGAGTTTACAAACTCAAATAAAACTCAAATTGAAAATATGGCTTGACTTTAACTAGGATAACTCCCATTGACTTCTATAGAAACTCACAAGCTTTTAGATGGCAAAGTTTTACAATTGAGTTTTCGGGTTTGTTGCACTTAATAAATACCAGACATTCAAGTTTTTGAACCATACCTCAAATTTGAATGCAAAAAAACTCTAATCGAGAAAAAAATCCAACATCTAGAACATCTAACATAGATAGATCTCCATCTAAATGTATTTGATTTATCTCATTACAATGAGAAAGGGAAACTGGTTTCTGGAAACATTATTAGAAAAAGAGAGAAGAAAAAAAAAAGTGTTAATTAACCTTTATAGAAATTTTATATAAAGTTAAAGTGTTAGAGCAGCCCTCCTCCACCTAATCCCACAATAAACTCAAACTTCTTTACACCCATGAGTTAGCGCTCTTAATATCACTTGTGACAGGTGCACTTCATTAGTTCATCAAATCATTTTTATTCTTATTCCCAATATGAAATATACATAATAAATGCTCCATTAATATAAAGAAAATAATTATTGTGTTTGGACCACACATATGACCCTTTTCTCGATACATCTCAAATGCAAAAAATTGGTTGAATGATCATATTGACATATTGACAGTAGTTTAGTCAATATGATCTGTTAGCAATGGTCAGAATCAAGTTAACCTATGTGACCCTAACCTTATGAGAACTCTTTGATTCAAAAATATAGTTGGATTTATGGACTATGATGAAGTACTTAAAACTGACAAATCGATAACCTGTGCTTTGTGTATTCTACAGAATTAGTCTGCTGTGGCAACCTATAGACCTATCCAAGGTCTGACCCTTCTGACTGCTACTCTGACTTCCAGTGATCCTTGATTAGTTGGATCTGCACAATATGGACAGACTGCTGTACTCTGTAGACTGGCACTCTGTAGACTCGCATTCAGTGTTATTTATTTGTACTGGGTAGAACAGTGGAGAATTGTAGGTAAGGGATCTGTTCTTGCTGTAGACAAATACGAGTTGGTGGGTGCAGTCCTAAGAAGATCATTGGACCTGCTTTCAATGTTGGAGACAAGTGTTGCTTGTTACAGGGACATATGGGGCTAACAGATCCTATTAATACAACACTTCACACCCTGCAAGCTATATCCTTGCACTTACAATTCAAATAGAAAAAGACACATTTTCCAGTGCAATATTCCAATTAGCAATAGGCACATATATTTAGAAGGATTCCATGTGCAATACTCATAATTAGAATAAAAATGCTTATCTGTGAAATAGCACTGCTTATCATTAAACCCTTAGGAATTTATATTGATTAATTTATTTTTATTTATTATCATTATAAAGCTCTAGTTGCATGTAACTGCAGATAAACATGCCAAGAAACTTTGTGGTGAACCATAATACTCTGCAGATGACAGACCATAATGCACGGTAGTGTTAAGTGTCATCTTCGTCTATCTTTACCAAATTGTAAGCCTTGGTTTAGGTCATTGCATGTTCTGCCTGCTATACGATTGGCTGGGTGGCAATCAGAGCATGACAGTAAGGGGCACATTTACTAACCCACGAACGGGCCAAATGCGTTTTTTTCGTAATGATCGGTATTTTGCGATTTTTTTCAGAAATTATCGCGACTTTTTCGTTACCAATACGATTTTTGCGAAAAAAACTCAAGTTTTTCGTAGCCATTCCGAAAGTTGCGCAAAATCTGGCGATTTTTTCGTAGCGTTAAAACTTGCCTGAAAAGTCGCAATTTTTTTGTAGAGTTAAAACTTGCGCGAAACGTTTCGCGCAAGTTTTAACGCTACGAAAAATCGCCAGATTTTGTGCAACTTTCGGAATGGCTACGAAAAACTCGCGTTTTTTTGCGCAAGTCGTAATGGCTACGAAAAACTCGCGTTTTTTCGCGCAAATCGTATTGGTAACGAAAAAGTTGCGATAATTTCCGAAAAGTCGTAAAGGCGCCGAAAAAATCGCAAAAAATACGAAAAAGTCGCAAAATGTTCGTTTTCCAATCAGAATTTTTCCAGTTCGGATTCGAATTCGTGTCTTAGTAAATCAGCCTCTAAGTGTTGGTTGACCACTGGGCGTGCTCATTTTTTTCAGGTTTGATGACAGGCGAATCAGAGCCTACCAACCAGTGCAGGCCACAGTGGAAAGGGCTTTGACAGTATCTGCAACAATATCTCTATCCTCTAGATACTCCAGTTTCCTTCCACACTCCAGAAACATCTAGAAAGGTTAATTGGCTCCTGATAAAAGTAATCATTGTATGTGGGTGTGATCATTAAAATAAACTTATTATAGCAATATCTTTTCTCTGTAAGTCAAGAGCCTAAACGCAACATGAGAACAAGAGTAAATATAAATCAATAATAATAATTGGCTGTACACCCTCAAGCAGCTTGTATAATGTTAATTGTGAGCGGATTGTCCATGTTCTAACTGAACATATCACACCACTATATAATACCCCACTTTGTAACTTATCTGTGTTGCTGGTTAATCTTTAAACACTTACTGTACATTCCTGCTATAATAATAATAATGGCCTACCCTTTAATTACAAAGGTTCAAAGCTACATGTCCCTGTACACAAATGATCTCAATAACGCGGAACTGCTGTCAATAAACAGGCATATATTTTCGCTCTCCAGAGAATATTAATTGTTGCCAATCTGACCTGATCTCTGTCACATATCCATTATGCAGCTAGCTAATTTATGCCTTAATGGATTTAGCCTAGAAGCCAACTATGACTTAATGTGTGGCCACCTTTTCTATCCAAGTTATTTAGCTCAGAAGAAGCAGAAATATGTGATATGTATTGTATTAAGTCTTAGACTAGAAAATCTCTGAATAATGAAATGTGATTTACAAAAATAAAAATCAGAAAGGCTGCAAAAAATATATAAAAATGATTTCACTAAGCTGCATTACTAGTTTTCATTTTAAGATTTTGCACTGATACTGCATTAGCCTAAGCGGTAGTATAGCTGGAAGTGAAAGGCCCCACAGCAAATTCTTTTAATCTCTCGCCCAACGTGAAACCATTTAGGAAGATGATACGTTTTGCATACATATATCGAAGTTGAGCGTTAGGGACCCCATATGGACTCTTCTGAGGCCTCTGGCAGCCTCTAGATCTGCTGTCTCCACTGATACATCCCTGAGGCTGAGATTTCTAAGAATAATACATGCTCTGATTATTTTCTTTAAGCATTTCCAAGTGAATCTGAAATGTTATGGTGGGGAGAATCAGTCCATAGTACACAGTCAGTGTATAGCAGATATTAATGTATGCAAGTCTCTTTTTCATCCTAATCCTAAAGGTGGCCAAGAGGTATTCACTGTCAGGCATCTGCAAAGATTTAAGCTTTTCTCTCTATCCAGTGGTGCTTCTGTGGGCACATCTACAAACTGTCTGTGCATACCATTCCTCAGTCCCATCACATCATGTTTGGGCTTATGGGCTTTTCTCTGTGCATATATGAAGTATCTGCTAATCTAGAAATAGAGAGACAATGCCCTCCACTTCAAACAAATAGCAATGAAATGACTTCACTATTAACTATGGTAGGATGAAAAACATCTGCTGTGTTGAGAGAAGTAGATATTGTTTACTAACAGGTCAAAATTTGGCCAAAGCCCTAGTATTCATGAATCATTTTGGATGGTGTTTGGTGAAGTAGAAGCCATTACTTCTATGCCGCTTATATACAGTAAATTAAAACCTTTAGTTACCAGACTGAGTGGAAAACTAGTAATGGGTTTGTATTCCACATAAGGACCAAGGAACTTAGAACAATATTTTAGTTTACAGAAAAAAGCAAGTGAGATCCATGTCTATTTGCAAACATAGAGGTCATTATGGTCATCATGTTAATGTTAATGGTTGCCCTATGTTGTGAGACTTCCTTCCTGACCTTAAGGACCACAGTGCGCCTATAGCCTGGATATGCAGCCTGCCATGTAGTCCCATAAATATTATTTTTTGCACTGGTCATAAGAATTTTTGTCCCCACCAATCTATTTCCAACTGCTTTTCTTACTTTCTGTATTTTAAATCATTATATATATATAGATATGGAGACTGCCAGCACTCACGAAACCAAAAACTAGGATTGCCTGGGTGCGGAGTTCAGCAAAAGAATACAAGAAAAAACTTTGACAAAGGCTGGTGTAACAGCCGAAACGTTAGTTCACTCTCCTTTTTTTCATAAGACCTGCGAGTGCGGCTTCCAAGTTTTTTCTTATATATATATATATATATACTGTATGTATATATATATATATATATCTTTTTTTTTTTTTATGGAAGTCCAAAAGACCCTCACCACCGCCCCCCAAAAAAGTGCAAAAACCTTATAAAATAAATCTTTGTAGACTAGATGCATTCATTCTCCAATACTGGTAACCAACATCTTGCTAAAATATACAAAATGTTCTATTTATTGCTATTGTGTTTAAACATTTACAGTCATCTGACCCAATCTGAGATCATTTATTACTTGAACCATGGGCTTTTGTGTTAGTTTTTCCCATATTATACTTTTTCTAGTGGCCGCAAATTTGTTTTCAGCCTGAGGAAAAAAACACTTTATGCTGAAAGATGTAGCAGTTGGAATAAAAGTGAGTCTAATTTAAGGTTTCTGGTTTACCCATTCAAAAGCGGCACAGATAATCCCCACTCTAAACTAACAGAGCTGGATTGTGATGCGCTCTATTTTTACTCCCCGTAGTGTCCCACCATTGGGAGAGTGTCCACAAACCCAATTCTGTTATTCTGTGGCTATTTTGGATATGTTTTGATGCTACAAACAGAAGATGCCTGGTTCCTATTAAAAAGCCAGACGCATCCATTGGAAAATAACAAACACTTTAATGATTAGTTTTGTTTTTATTTAATTTTCTAATAGCGTAATTCATTCTACCTCTCACCCCACACAGCAACTGTTGAACATGAAACAAAGGCAACCCAGATTATCTAGCAAAATGGAAAATAGCTTTGGAATGAAGCATGTAATTTTGTTTTACAAGATCCAATTTGGAAAGTAAGTGGCTAAAAAAAAAAAAAAAGTCTTTCATTCTCAATGGATAGTTAATCAACTGTACCCCGCCTGGCTCGCTAATCATCAGTAGAGTGCTGTGATACTATGTACTATTTATGATTGTGCGATTGTTAGTTTTTCAGCAGTTTCCAAAATCTGTCTCTGCGCTCTGTAAGCTTTCCAGTAATTTCTCCAAGGTATTGTATGTGACTGCATTCGATCAGCTCATGCGGAGAACTCCGGAGTTACTTGCACGCTTTACATTCTGGATGTAGACTTGTTGAGCGGAGTAAATTCTTCAGCGGCGATCAGACTTAAAGTATGACAGCAGGAGAGAGAAGTACAGCCCTGCGTCAATTTGACTCACATGGCTGCATGTAAATGCCGGCGATGAAAGGAGACAGGTTTTCGTCTCCACTTTTTTTCCACTGTACTGAGCACTTTTTAACAATTGATTAACAATGAACTTCACGGTTTTATTTAAGTGGCACCGTTGCACGGACGGCTTGAAAGGTAAAATAACATTTTAATATTCATTTGGGCTTCGGTCTATGCTCAAAATCCTTTTCACTCTGCAACACAAACACCCATTCTGGTGTAAAATAGAAGTGATTGATGCAAAGAATTGATGATTGCACTCAGGATTTGGCTTAAATACACATTTTTTTAATTTTCTTTGTCTGGATTCAAATTAGCATTTGGCTGAAACTAATATGAACCATAAGGCTATGTGCTTTCGAAAATACAATGTAACACCCCCCTATTTTTTCAGGAATTACCTCATTTTGGCACCCTCCACCCTGTCTCCCATCATCCTACTGAATTCCCTCAATTTTTAAGAAATCAGTGAACTTTTTTCTTTTTTTCTTTTGTGCAGGTAGCGTTTAGTGGCTCCAGCAGAGCAAATGTGCATGTGCATGATGTCACTTCCGGGGGCAATGTGATGTCACTTCCTGTTTTCAGAAGAAAAATTCGGAGCCCACATTGCAACCTCCAGTCTGCATTTATAAAAAGTTGACACACTTTTATGTTACTTTTTTTTTCTGATGTCAAATATGAACATTACTTCTACTGTACTGATTGCATTGTATTTTAAATACAGGTATGAGCCTATTATTCAGAAAGATCTGGATTACGGGAAGGTCATCTCCCATAGACTCCATTTTAATCAAATAATTTAAAATGCATTTTAAAACATATACAGGTATGGGATCACTTATCCGGAAACCTGTTCTTCAGAAAGCTCCGAATTTCGGAAAGCCCGTCTCCCATAGACTCCGTTTAAATCAAATAATTCAGAATCTTAAAACTGATTTCCTTTTTCTCTGTAATAATAACACAGTACCTTGTACTTGATCCCAACTAAGATATAATTACCCCTTATTGGGGGCAGAACAGTCCTATTGGGTTTATTTAATGGTTAAATGATTCCCTTTTCTCTGTAATAATAAAACAGTAACTGTACTTGATCCCAACTAAGATATAATTACCCCTTATTGGGGCAGAACAGTCCTATTGGGTTTATTTAATGGTTAAATGATTCCCTTTTCTCTGTAATAATAAAACAGTACCTGTACTTGATCCCAACTAAGATATAATTACCCCTTATTGGGGGCAGAACAGCCCTATTGGGTTTATTTCATGGTTAAATGATTCCCTTTTCTCTGTAATAATAAAACAGTACCTGTACTTGATCCCAACTAAGATATAATTACCCCTTATTGGGGGCAGAACAGCCCTATTGGGTTTATTTAATGGTTAAATGATCCCCTTCTCTCTGTAATAATAAAACAGTACCTGTACTTGATCCCAACTAAGATATAATTACCCCTTATTGGGGGCAGAACAGCCCTATTGGGTTTATTTAATGGTTAAATGATCCCCTTTTCTCTGTAATAATAAAACAGTACCTGTACTTGATCCCAACTAAGATATAATTACCCCTTATTGGGGCAGAACAGCCCTATTGGGTTTATTTAATGGTTAAATGATCCCCTTTTCTCTGTAATAATAAAACAGTACCTGTACTTGATCCCAACTAAGATATAATTACCCCTTATTGGGGCAGAACAGCCCTATTGGGTTTATTTAATGGTTAAATGATCCCCTTTTCTTTGTAATAATAAAACAGTACCTGTACTTGATCCCAACTAAGATATAATTACCCCTTATTGGGGGCAGAACAGCCCTATTGGGTTTATTTAATGGTTAAATTATTCCTTTTTCTCTGTAATAATAAAACAGTACCTGTACTTGATCCCAACTAAGATATAATTACCCCTTATTGGGGGCAGAACAGCCCTATTGGGTTTATTTAATGGTTAAATGATTCCCTTTTCTCTGTAATAATAAAACAGTACCTTGTACTTGATCCCAACTAAGGTATAAATAATCCTGAATTTTTAGTAGACTTGAGGTATGGAGATCCAAGCTATTGAAAGACCCCTTATTTGGAATACCCTTGGTCCCAAGCATTCTGGATAATGGGTCCTATACCTGTACTCTCTTTCTCTGTAATTAAAAAACAGAACCTTCTACTTGATCCTTACTAAGTTATAATTAATCTTTATTAGAGGTAAAACAATCCTATTTGGTTTATTTAAATCATTTCTGAGTAGATCTGAATTATGGAGATCCAAAAAAAAAAAAAGACCCCTTATCTGGAAAACCCCAGGTCCTGCTCATTCTGGATAACAGATCCCATTACTATGTGCAAATCATCTCACTAATGACTACACATGGAACAATGAACATAGATTACCTAACAAAAACCCGTGGGATAGAGGTTTCTCAATGGTAAAAAGGGCAAGTTTATCAAACTTTAGAAAAATAACTCACCACAGTTTAACCAGAAATTATTACAGCCCTGGATACACTTATATGGGATTTTGCAGGGCAAATTTACTAGACTGAACTCTCGCTTTCCTCTTTGTATATATTACATTGCAGTTCATTTTCAAAAGGATCTTACTAATGAAACTAAATAAACATCTATTGCAAAATATAAACCACTTGGACAGAAGTTTCTAAATAAGATGAAAGGCAAGTTTATCAAAGAGTGAAAATACAGTTCACCACAGTTTAACCATAAGGAAATGTAAGCGCCTTTTCTATTTATTTATATAAGATTTGTTTTGGAATATTTATCACTTTGCTCCCCTTGATAAGTATACCCTTCAACATCCTATAAAAAGGAATGGATGAATGAACTGTGGTGAGTAGAGATGTAGCGAACTGTTCGCCGGCGAACTAATTCGCGCGAACATCGGGTGTTCGCAAGTCCGCAAATTCGCGAACTTTTGGCGATGATGCCATTTTGGGTTCGCCGCGTTTTTTTTTGCGCCGCGTTTTTTTGCCTCGTTTTTTTCCGCCGCGTTTTTTTGCTTCGGTTTTTCGCCTTTGCGTATAGGAATAGCTTGCGTTTTTTTTTTGGCGTTATTTTTTGGCGTTTTTTTTTACAAAGTATTTTTCAGAGAAATTTTTGCCCTTGATCCCCCTCCTGCATGCCACTGTCCAGGTCGTGGCACCCTTTAAACAACTTTAAAATCAGTTTTCTGGCCAGAAATGGCTTTTCTAGGTTTTAAAGTTCGCCTTCCCATTGAAGTCTATGGGGTTCGCAAAGTTCGCGAATATTCGCGAGTTTTGCCGAAAGTCCGCGAACGGGTTCGCGAACATTTTTGGCGATGTTCGCTACATTCCTAGTGGTGAGCTCTGGTTTCACCCTTGCACAATAAAAGCCACTACCGATTCGGCCCCAGTATTCTTTTTCTCAATATGAGAGCATTGTTTTAATAAGATTCAGCCAGCGGATATGTTGATACTGGATTGAGGAAGACTGGCAATCTGACTAGTAACATCAGACTATTGAATAATTAAGGTTATGCAAATATTTGTAACAAAGGCAGATAGCAGTCTATTATTATGTATGAAGTATCCGACACTGCCATTGTCCTCGTTGACTTAGAACAATGAATACCTCCTGACAGTGAGCATCCAAACCAGTCAATATATTTAGACGAAGGGACATCATCTAAATCTTTGCAGCTCATTAGGAGGATGCGTATCTCCGAATCCCAAGCCCAGACTATAGTAATTAGGCTTTCAGAATCATCTGGCCTAAATGGAACATAACACAAATAAAATATATGTCCTCATTAATCATCCATTCTTATCAATATAAACACACGCATCCCCTTGATCAGTGGAAGTGCACTCATTTGTAAAAATCCATCTTTACAAGTTTATCTCGGTAACAGATTCCTGACACAGCGTATGAAATGCTGACTTGTTTTTCATTTTGGGTATTTTATTTGACAAGAAGTAAGGGTGGAGTAGAACCGCTGTTAAATGTTCCTTTTAATAATGACAATGTAATAAATGTAGCTGTTATTCATGCCTTTTCTGAAAGGCACTCTCCAGGACGTTGCAGTGTGGGCCTTTGAATTACTGGAGTTAAGGGCTGAATTGTGAACCATTGTTACGGTGCAGAAAAGGAAGAACTTTTTTTTGTACCATCAAAAAGCAGCTAAAGTATTCTGCCATAAAGAATAAAATCCATGTATAAACAGTCTAATGCATGAGAATACAGAGCAGAACATTTTGTCATGGCGGGGACAATGATAAACACAGCTCAAAGTAAGACATTTCCAATAGCCTTGCAACATCATCTAATGCCCATCTAATTCCCAAATAAAGACAATTTAAGAGGAAACACCTTTGAGAGTTAAAAGACAAGGCAATTACAAATGGATGGCAAGGTGCAAAGCAAAAAATCAGGCACAAAATGCCAGTTTTTTTGGCCCACAAAGCATTTGCCCCTACTCCTTTGTACCTACCACTATCAAGCACAAATCTCTGTGCATTAGTAATGTGTCATCCCTGCATGTGACTGTCCACATTGAGTATGTTTAGTGATAAGCAAATTTTTTCCCAGGCATTAGCTGTGAATTTCAGCAAAAATTCGCCACAACAATTTGACGAGAGAGAAAAAAGAGTTGTGGTCACACAAAAAAAGTCGCATTCACATCAAAAAAGGTTGCGGTCACGTAAAAAAAATGCTGTGTGCATCAAAAAAGTTGCATATTAGCTGCATTTTGCAAATTTGTAACTGTTTTTGTAAAAAAAAATTTTGGCAAAGCAAAATAGGACACATTTGCTCATCACTACTTATATTTATTACAGTTATGGGATCTATTATCCAGAATTCTCAAAGGAGACATATCCTATAAAAATTATGAATGTACCAGTGAATTATACTTCTCTAGATATAGAAGGATTGTGCTTTAAAAAGTTGTGTTTCTGACTGATTTATTCAGAAATAACCCCACTAGTCCCGCCCATCTGTTCCACTTCCTGCTGGCTGAATTCTCTGGATGAGCTGGGGAGCCAGTGGCCCTCCGTACCCTGCACTGTAGGATAGGAACCAATCAGCAGCTAGGCCGACCTGATAGGGAACTGAAGCCTGTCTGTGCTTGTGTGACTGCAGGGCTGTGATTGGCTCTCCCCCTCCTACTGTGCTTCTGGCAGGGGCTGTTAGGACACGCCCACCCTTCATTTCACACTGGACGGAGAAGTGATAGGATCTATAGGGAGCTCCAATAAAGGGGCCATTGTTACAGAGAGGATTCATTTTTAGCACAAAGGGAAACCAGCACCGTATATTATTCATAATTGCCTACAAAATTAGCGTTTTTCCCATTTATCCAATATGTCTCCTTTAAGGCTAATGACCCACGGAGAGATAAGTTGCCCCCGATAAATCTGCTACCACGAGCAACTAATCTCCCTGAAGAGCATTTCCATCCGCAACAAAGAGAATCCCCAGTGGAAAGGCCTACGCATCTTCTCCGAAGTTGGGCAAAATTTCTTCCTGCAGGCAAATTTGAGCAACTTCAGAAAAGCAAAGCGATGCGTAGACCTTTTCAACGGTGATTCCCTTTGTTGCCCATGGAAAGGCCTATTTCAAGGATATGATAACTATATATACACACGATAAACACAATTATCCAAGCTTAAATTCAACATTTTCCCTGAACACATAGTACCGTTTTTAATGTACAATTAAAACAAATTCTATTCTATTAATATGTCACGCAGTGAGAATGTATATGTGTGATTCCATATTCCAAAGCAACACATCCACGTAACAATCACCCCACCTTCTGCTCCAGTTCATCCACTGTCTGGAATAACACTTTCCTTAATCATTAAAATGCTATATCTCATGTATTACTCTGCTAATGCCATTCAATTTACTTACATGTACTGTACTTATTATTTTTGATATTTATTTAGCTTATTAGACATTCTGTAGTTGTACAAACTGTAGCCTTCGACATACGTGCTTGACTTCTGACAGCATGACAAACTACATATTTTTTTTATGTTAAATTATCCCTGTTTGGCCCAAAGTACTTCATGTACTTTAGCCTAAAAATATATTTTTCAAACTTGTAAAAGCAAAACTTTTCTTATAATGTGGTCCTAAACATGTTAAAATAAATATAGAAAAATAAGAACATCGTTTTTTTTTCACCGTTTGATTCTGAATAATTTTAGGTCACTCTAACCTTGGGCTTATGGTAATAACCTACAGTGGAATCAGGGGGATGCTTCTGTTTGCCACATTGCAGCATGACCTGCTTCTGTGCAGGCTACAAGCAAAATTGGTTAATATAGTAATTCTTGCTCTCTCCCATAAAATATTTCTGTTACATGCTCATTGAAGTTCCAACTTTTGGTCAGGGCCCCCCATGAAATGAGCACAGATATAGGAAAATAATATATATTAAATAAAATAATAGTCATAAAGCCATAATTTCAAGAATACCAAATATGTATGTTCACCTCATATCTCATCCTAACTGACATTCTAGCTGGCCTTCCGGGTGTATCTACAAAAGCAAATGACCATTTTTCACAGATTTCATTTAAACTGGCCTTCAGGCTAGGCCTACCCTCCCTCCATCATTGTCCCAAGAGCTCTTATGTGGTCCAGCCCACAGTTTGGGAACCACCGCTATAAAGGCAAAAGTTTCAACTAATGTGGAATAAGCTCTGTGCAGAGAAACATCATCTCAAATCTAATGTTTGCCACGTTGTAATTTCCTTCTAATACAGGTATGGAATCCGTTATCCGGAAACCCGTTATCCAGAAAGTTCAGAATTACGGAAAGCCCATCTCCCATAGACTCCATTTTAATCAAATGATTCAGAATTTTAAAACCAATTTCCTTTTTCTTTGTAGTAATAAAACAGTACCTTGTAATTGATTCCAACTAAGATATAATTAATCCTTATTGGATGCAAAACAATTCTATTGGATATAATTTTTTAGTAGACTTAAGGTATGAAGATCCAAATTACGGAAAGACCCCTTATCCGGAATACCCATGGTCCCGAGCATTCTGGATAACGGGTCCTATACATGTACATTAAATTAATTACAGTAAATGCTATATCCACTGTAGAGTAGTGTAAAATAAATAAAATTTATTACTGAAGGCAGTATGGTGGATCAGTGGGTATTACTAGGTGGACTTCAGATGATTTTCCATTGAATGTGTTTGTTTCCTCCTACTCTCAAAGCTGGTTAATTGGATGAAATTGACCCTAATATTGTGATGACCCTATGCAGGTTGTAGTAGAACTAGAAGAAACAACACAGAGATGTCAGACTGTAGGGTAGAGCTTTAGTCCTGTCTATTCTTTCCACATATTGTGCTCCTCCCCTTCACTTTCCATTCCTCCACCTACTAATGCATGCTAAAATAAACATTTAACATTCTTACAGGAATAGATGGAACAACATTACAATTATGTTTTGTTTTGGTTTTATTAATATGAATGTGATAGGGACCTAATACAGGTATGGGATCCCTTATCCGGAAACCCGTTATCCAGAAAGCTCCGAATTACTGAAAGCCCGTCTCCCATAGACTCCATTTTAATCTAATAATTCAGAATTTTAAAACAGATTTTTTTTTCTCTGTAGTAATAAAACAGTACCTTGTAATTGATCCCAACAAATATATAATTACCCCTTATTGGGGGCAGAACAGCCCTATTGGGTTTATTTAATGGTTAAATGATTTCCTTTTCTCTGTAATAATAAAACAGTACCTGTACTTGATCCCAACTAAGATATAATTACCCCTTATTGGGGGCAGAACAGCCCTATTGGGTTTATTTAATGGTTAAATGATTCCCTTTTCTCTGTAATAATAAAACAGTACCTGTACTTGATCCCAAATAAAATATAAATAATCCTTATAATAATATAAATAATCCTATTGGGTTTAATTAATGTTTTATTGATTGTTTAGTAGACTTAAGGTAGACTTAAGATTATGGAAAGACCCCTTATCCGGAATACCCTTGGGCCCGAGCATTCTGGATAACGGGTCCCATACCTGTATTGTAAGATCCACTTGAGCAGGGACTGATGCAAATGATGTATAATCTCTGTAAATTGCTTCATAAACATGTCAGCACTATATAAAGGGTAACAAAAAATAATATTAGAACGATATGGCTCTAATTATCCTGTCAAATAAATTATATAAGATAGGCACTTATGTGTTAAGGATCTGAAGGGAGTAAAAAAAACATGGAGGAAAATATTAAATTTGACATATCATCCTGTAAAGTGCTGGTATTCTGTTCTTCTTTTTTTAATATAAATTTGAATTTAAATATTGGAATGGAATGCATACAAAGAGCAGGATAAGCCGACAAGATTAGGGTAAAGACAACTTAACATTTACTAATACGGAACAACAAAAGCAGAGTATTTGCACAAGCTACACTGACCTATATATTGAAATACAACAAGGAAAACATACAAAGTTGGGTGAAATCAATTAAGATGCGATTTTAATCAATTCAAATGTCACTTGTCAGGCGCAGCATGCCGGTTGTTTGTTTGGATTACACTTGTTTTGTTTGACCAAATAAACAAGAAAAGATATTTACATATTCCGGATTCTTTTAACAGTGATTTGTTAAGAATATGCTTGAATTTATAATTAATCACATAAACAGTAGCAATAGGAATGCATATTTTAGCACTAAATGAGTGTTTGAGGATCATGCTTATGCATACTTCCGTGCAGTTTATTAACGAGAGATGTTCTAGCCAAGTCCTGACTCTGTCCCAAGGTTTCTCTGTTGAGCTGGGGGATATTTCATTAACTATAATTAACATTTTATGAGCAGTAATAATGTTTCACACTTGTAAAAGAGTTGACAGAACTTTTAGATGGAAGTATATTTGTAACTATTGTCTGACTCCTTTCTTCCCATGTTCAAAATTGCTTGGAGCCAGGACTAGGGTCGCCAGCTTTCCTGCCTGGGAACTGTGAGCAGGGAGGCGGGGCGTGTAGTCACGAGGATGGGTGTGAGGTCACGGGGATGGGGCTATGACGTGAAAATCAGCCAATTGCTGCATCAATCTTAGAGAATCCTGATTGGTTTTCCTAAATTGGGAAAATTGGGCAGGTAGTTTTGACCCATACAGCCCTACCAAACACCTGACTGTTCGGGTAAAAAAGGACAGGTGGCAACCCTACGCATACGTGAACCGTACGCATATGGAGCAGTGGGGAGAGGTCCCCATTGCTCCATATGGGAGCAAAATTTTAGTGCGGTGAGGCGGCATGCAGCCCATAAATTTGTGCCGCCCTTTAACGCCGTTCACCACAAATCCAGGCCTGTGCCCACCCCTCTTGCCACTCACAATCCTCTCACCAACCTGCAGCTCACAGAGTCCCCTGCCGGATTTGTTTCTTCTAGTCCAGCACAATCACTTTCACTTGGGACTGGGCAGAGGGAAGATTTAAATGGCTGTCAAAATTAAATTACCTGCCTATTCCCCAGTGGAGATGTGGCCAGTGGAAACTATGCTCCCTCCCCCCAATGTTTGCCATCCTAGGCCCAGGTCATTGTAGCCATGTCACATATCAGGGCCTGCTTTGGGCTTCTGAGTGCAACTGAGCACTAACACTCAAAGTTGTCACTGTCTGATGAACCAACATAAATGCTTGACATTGGAATTATGGGAAAAAATGCTGCATTGCTGGTAAAAAAAAAAAAACCCAAACAAACAAAAAACATGGTGATTGTGTCCCAAATTGCATTTGCACAATATGGTGCAGTAAGGACATGACCTCCAATGAAACTGCATATTGTTAGCCTGCAAAGCTAATTCATAATGGATTTCAACCCAAATAATTAGGTAACCTTGTTCTTGTATACACTTATGCTTTCTATAAAATAGCAGTTGTTCTTTCTGCTTGCATATACTATTATATATTAAAGATTATACATTATATTTGGATATGGTTGCTCATAGGTGAACAAACACTAACATTCATAGACTTGCGCTAAAACTCCACACAGTATTATAATCGAGGGAACACATCCACCGAGGCTGAGAAAAGTCATTCAAGTTAAGGTGGCAACTCCCCCAGTGTAATGTCAGCATCAGACTTTGCATGTGAGTGCTCTGTGCTACTTTAAGCACACCCTTTTTATGCAGGCAGATGGGATTGCTATTGGATATAAAACACAAAAAAAGGCTCAAAGTCTAAGAGGATTAAAGAGACGTCCTTCCATTATTCAACTTTAAATGTACATTATTATTCCAAAAGAATGTCCAGTTTGTCCAACGGTGCATCCATAATCCTTTCTGAAACCATTTATAAACCCTCAGCAGCTGCCTGTCCCTCTGCCTCATAAGCTCATATCTTAGCGCTCACCCCTCGGACAGACGTGAAAACCGTTGTCCAAGTTTAAAGTTCTGTTCATAGAAGCAAAAGGGACCATTTATGCCTTTGGCGTACCTTCTGATGGGAGTTACAGTGCAGCCCTTAATAATATAACTTCTACAACATGATTGAGAACTACAAATTTGCCACAATGCTGTGCAAAATAACAGACCTGTTTCCTATCGTAATGTATTACTCTTTACAAGTTGATGCTGAGCCATAATATTAAAGGCCAACTGTCATTTATATAAGTAGTTATCCAATTATACTCTATCATTTATAATTCTTTTTCTTAAATCATTTTTATTATTCATTTAGAGATCTAAATGGTTTATTAGAGTGCTCTCTCAACCTAACATGTTTTTGCCCTACTGTAACCCATTCAGCAATGCTGTTTGTTCATAGTGAATTGGAAACTGCCAGTTAGACAAGGCGATATCTGTCAGCAACTCACAGCATGAGTGTGTTGGTTTCGACCTGAAAAATAATACAAATATGGTGGAACCTCATTTTACATAACATGATTTTGCAAATTTTTACACCATTTTTTTCTGTGGTCCCATGAGTTTATAATACATATCCCTGATTTTACATGTTCCCAGGTTTCATACAATTTTTCTAATATCAATAGCAGAATCTACTGAGGCAGATAAAAGCAAAGTACAGAATAACACATTGCAGGATGGGCCACCTTTGGTTTTGTAAAGCTACTGACACAAGGGACAATTTGACTATCATTGCCACCGGGCTCAAAACGAACCTCCACGCAAAAATGTGGGTGTTGTCTACTTTTTCATGTGCAAGAGATGGCTATGACAGAATTTTGACCACTTCTATTTTCCCATGGAGGACAGCAGCGATTAGAACGTCCCATTAGCCCATTACCCTTAGAATATCCAAATTACAGATATTATTGGTGGAAATTATTATTATTGCATTATTGAAATAATGCCTGAAGGCACTGCCTTCTCCCTTCCATTGTGGTCAATATGTTTGACAATGCTAATACCTGTATCTTTTTTACTATCAACTCTCTTCATTATATGTTCATTTTCAATCATTTTTATAGATAAATCCAAACAAAAATCATTTCATAAATGGGCGCACGATTTATATAAAATATGACTTGTACTTTTGTTGTGTTGATCGCCAAAACAGCACTGACCCCACTTGCTTCGTGGCCTTTTTAGAATTTTGAATACCTTGGAGTTTATCCCAAGCATCCTTTCTGTCAATAAAAGTACTCATCTCAGCCATCTTTTGCTGGAAGGCGTTTTTATTGATCCTCTTTGGGTAATTACTCCCTCTGACCTGACAACCTTCAGCTGCTGAAGAAATAAAAATGGTATTGTTTTTCTGTTATCCCACTTGCACGAATCCTTGTTGATTTCACTAATACACTTAATAATGCATTATCTTTTCTTTTTCATGCCCAACACTTGTATTCTCTTGTATTTCTTCGTTTTTTTTGTCAGTCAAAATGTAAATTTTCCTATATGAATTATGTCATATATAATTTTCTTTCAAATTCTCTTTGTATCCAACAGGACTGGAAAATCCATGTGGGAGCAGATGCATCGATTTGCTTTAGGCTAAATTGTACAGCACTCAGGTGCCCCCTAAACTAGAACTTTTTAAATGAAAAATACCAGCTATAGCTTTTGTGTACCATCCTGCAAACTCGACAGCCTTGAAATTTATTTTACATTGTACCATATTCTTCATATAGATATGGGGCACAGTATAAATGCTTTCATTTAAACATCATATACAGGGATGAAAAATACAATATAAATGGTAAAATATAAACTCCAAATATTGGGAGGAAAACATGGAATTTACCTTGAAGGCATAGGGGTCATGAATTACTGGGTCATCTTGTGGCCAACGGCTAACAAAACACAAGGTGCAAAATGCAGCTATTTGCCCCAGGCACAAGTGCTCTGTGCATAAGGAGTGCAATGTTGCACTACAGGGACTCTACTCCCAATGTAAATCTTGAATCCTGAACTATGGTAGCAAAATTGTAGAACAAATTGCAACCATGATTGGTATTGATGAAAAAAGTAGGCAGATTGTATCTTTATACTGGACAGAGTGTCTGAATGTGTAATTGTAATGTTCCACCAAGTACCTAGGGCAATGCTGCCATTATGTATGTTGTAGACTGTGATGAACCAGCAGATCTTTGGCGCTGATCAGCAGACCTGGAGCACTGTCTACATACAGCTCTATTAGACTACAATCCCTTTTGCTTCTGATTTATTTTAAAGGAGAACTAAAGCCTTCAAATGATTTATGGCTATAAACATATATACTAAACTTACTGTACCAGCCTAGAGGTTCATCAGCCCTATACTAGTAATGATCCAGGCTTTTAACATTATCTACAAGAGCTCCCCGTGTTGGATCTTTCTGTCAGTGACACTGCACATGCTCAGTGTGCCCAAGGCAGCTCTTAAACGTTACTTTTCAATAAACATATTTTTCAATAAAGCTCTTAAATGTTACTCTTAAAAGTTACTCTTATGGGTCATTGGAAACTATCAAGCAGAAAATAAGAAGCTGATGCTACCAGACTAATTATTTAATATTATTATTTATAGAATTCACTGGATTCTGAGTTGTCATTAAATGTGAATTTGAATTAATTACTAACAAGCCTTGTATTGTGTCTTTTACATTACAAATGTCCTGTCAGTTATAAGTGAGCCCCTAAGCTCAGGCATAGCAAGCAAGAACATGTATGTATGTATATTTATCTTTATTTATACAGCGCTACTTATGTACGCAGCGCTGTACAGAAGAATAATAAATTAATACAACAGGGAGTTATTAAAATGATAAATACAAATAAATACAAGGTACAGTTGCAATAATTTAAGAATCAAAGAGACAAGAGGACAGAAATCCCTGCCCCGTAGAGCTTACAATCCAAATGAACATGTGCTGTGAAAGAGCGGGAAAGAAGAAGGGGAGCTACTGGGGGCATCGGCAGAGGCACAAATATTTACTGATATAAGGCTGTAGCCATCTTGCCTGGTAAAGAAGTCTTAAACATAATGGGGTCATTTAACAACACTGGGCAAATTGACCCATGCACAGTAACCCTTAGCAACCAATCAGTGATTGGCTTTATTTTCAGCCAGCTGCAGGCAGAACAATGAGTGCAGCAATTTGATTGGGTGCCATAGGTTACTGCTTATTGGCAAATGTGCTTAGTGTTGTTAAATGACCCCAACGCGTTTCATTTCTACTTTGTTATGAAGGTTTCATTATCCTTAAATACAGTAATGTATGTATGTTATGATAAATGTGATGCCACAGAACCCTTAACATACTGTGGTGGTGGTGGTGGTGGAGGTAGCTCTATTACTAAGAATAGATCCCTTGCTGGTAAATTCTGGGCCATCCCTGACCTAGGGACACAAACTTTCAAATATCAAAGGACAACATTTACAAATTCAAGATGCATTCAAAATATGGAAACAGTTCTATATTTGTATGTGAACATGAAGGAATAGGGAAACAAGCGATCCCTACATATTATCAGAATCATAACAGTCAGGCTATTCAAGTATAGCCGCTTTCAGTTTTTACTTTTTAGATTCCATTTAGCTCATTACTTCATATACAGAGATGTGTTAATGGTAATGACTTTCCCAGGCATTCACGGGGTAATGAAATAGGAAGCGTGTTCATTCAGTAAGGCAAGATTGACAAGCACAATGTCTGGAGCAGAAGCAGGGAACTAAAGGGCAATGAAAGATTGTTTGCGTTAATTATATTGTTGTGCACATTCTTCAGCGTGATCAACGGGACAGTTCTATCCATTAAGGCAACGCTATCAGTAAAAACAGAGGTTCAACAAATCTGAGCAGCAACCTTGATGAATTAATTTGAAACCTAATAATGCCAAATGCTCTCGGAAATCTAATTCTTTTAGATTTATGATAAAGACTTTTTAAAATATTGAAATGGATGCAAACTTAATGCATTATAAATAGGAAAATTAGAATTTTTGTTTTAATAAGTCCTAGTTATAATCCCAAGTGGGAATCGGCACAGTGTGCAGCTTTAAAGGGATGGCTGGAAACGGGTAAACAATATTTGAATAACTTCACCGGCTTACTGCAGGTGGTTCTTTTAGCGGCATCCTGACTGTGAAAAGTATATCAGCTGAAAAAACTTTTAACATCTGCCTCGGGAACAATGATCAGAAAGGGAACTTATTTGCCATGTGGTTCTGTCCATATGCAACAGGAACACAAAAAGGGTAATGTTTCTTTGATTCTGTATGAACAAGTGTCATAAATAGTAGATTGCAGGCAGTCAAACTGGCAATGCCAATTGGTATAGATCAGGTGTCCCCAACCTTTCTTACTCGTGAGCCACAGTCAAATATAAAAAGACTTGGAGAGCAACACAAGCACCATAAAAGTTCATGGAGGAGCCAAATAAGGGCTAAGATTGGCTATTAGGGGTCTCTATGCACACTATCAGCTTACAGGGGGCTTTATTTGGTAGGAAATCTTGTTTTTATTCAACCAAAACTTGCCCCCAAGTCATGAACTCAAAAATAACTCCCTGGTTTGGGGCCACTGAAAGCAACATCCAAGGGGTTGGGGAGCAACATGTTGCCCCGAGCCACAGGTTGGGGATCACTGGTACAGATATAGCAGGACGACTGGAGGAAATAAGTTGTAGATGTGGAAACATGAAATCTGGAGACAAAAGCGGGACACCTAAAATATATCATAGTCACATGGCTGTGGCACCCTAGGAAATGAAGAATATGGCTAGATCCATATGAAATTTCGAAATGATATTTTAAAAAATCTGTTTACGTTTTTGAAAAACAAATTTCAATGCAGGACTCTGCTGGAGAAGCTCTATTCACTGAAAAAAACATATTTTTCTATTACAGTATTCATTTAATAACAGTGATATGTTGAAATTGTAATTGTAATTGTAATCCCAGTTTCAATTTTAGTGAATCTTTCCCAAAATATTTCAGGACAGTTTTTCTTTTAGCCCCATTATATAACATAAGCTTATGTGAACCATGAAATAAGTATTAGAGATGAAGTATTACTAGAGGTGTAGAGCTTTGCTAATTACTGCCAACCACAGAGAAAACAGGATTCCAAATGTGATGTTGGAAGATGAGACATGAGTAGGTCAGATTCCAACATAGGAAAGGTTATGCCTTGCTTTTGAAGTATCAACAAGAAAAGTAAATGAGAATCTACATAACAACCTGTGAATAAATGATAGAAAAAAGGATAAAACAGAACAGTATTTGCTTTATTGTTTCTTGATGAGCAAAAAGAGAATAGGGAAAGAGCTAAATTCTGATAGATTGCATGGGTGGCAAGAGGACCTGTGTGGAAAACATATAGAATAATTTGATGTGTGATAAAGCACTAGTAATTTCTTATTAACTATGAATACAATTAATTTCTGCCTCCTCTAGATGGCTACTACCAGAATGGCTTTCTATTGTCAAACTGGGCCACCAAGGGCCCACCAGAGAACCTAAAATTTTGCAACAAATAGAAGCTGAAATGGTAAATGTTATATGTAGTATATAGCCCTATAAAACTATGGTGAAAAGGTTAGGTTAGTATAGTAATAGGTTACTGCCCATTAAGGCCTGGGGCCACCAGGAGATCATATGGCAGGTTAGTATGACTCTGTGGCATCCCAGAAATACCTTGGTTATCCTCATGAGCCAATCTAAAGGTTTGCTTACTATGCCATGCTCATAGACAGGCAATCAACTAGTATATTTTGTATACATTTATATTAATAATGTGGTAAAGTGTTAAAAGATTAATAGAGCCAGACATATTATAAACAATGCGGATAAAGTATTTGAAATAAGAAGCATGATAATAAAAGGTGAAGGAAAGGTAAAAACTAAGAAAGTTTAATCAGAAAGGTCTATGAAAATACAGCCATAAGCACTCACAGAAAGAGTCCTCTATCAAAAGAAACACCGGATTTCTTGTCTCCTTTTATGTAAACATGTTCTTAGGGTATCTGACTTACTCTCTCAGAAAAATCCTTCATTCTGGGGCCAGAGTCTGTGCAGCTCTCTCCTCTCTCCTGCTCCCATCAAAATTAATCTCTTCAATTGATTCAAATCATTCAATCTGAGCTATAACAGCTAGCACTGAAAGCAGGAAGCTATGGAGACCAAGCTAAAATGGCAGCTGCAATCTTAAACAAACAGAGAAAGCTTCTAGGGCTGTTTACTCAGGTATGGTAATGCTTTCTGCAGAATAAATATAGTGTTCTAAGTGTCACTAATGTGGCGAATCTATTGGCAGTAAAATGCCAAAATGACTTTCCTTCTCCTTTAAAAAAAAAAGAAATAAAAGACTAAATAAATTTGATAAATAAGATTTGAAAAGCAGCAAAGAAGCAATGTCACTAAAAGCAAATGTAGAAAGAAAACAACAAGCATCCTGTAAAACCTTAACTGAATTAGAGCTAAAGCCAGAAGCTATAGTCTGTGTTATGCTAAGAAGGAAGACTGTAAATAATGAATTGGAGTAATCTAATCTTTAGGAACAAATGGCGGAATGATAAAATCGCCAGCAAAAGATTACAGTGTTAGAGGTAACAAGATAAAATACATGCAACAAATAAAATAATTAAAGAGCATCAGAGCATCATGGCTATTTGGTTAATTAATAGTTATGGTCAACATTGTGTTTTCATCAAAGGCCATGGTTTATCAAAATGTACTTTCTTATAAAGGGGTAGATCAACTTTTATTTATATATATATATATATAAATATATATATATATATATATATATTTATATATTATTTAATATAGACAGTTATATTCTTAGACAATTTGGTATTGGCGGTGTGGACCCTCTTGCCCCATAACCTGTGTGTCATTCAGACTTTTAAATTAGGGAACACCAGTGGGTGAAGCCACAATAAAGCCCTGTCCTTACTACAACAGATCACCCACTTCCACAATGCTCTGCACTATGGACAGATTTCTAATTTGTTGCTAGGAGAATAGTGCAACCAGCACCCAAGGGATTTTTAAATAAGCACAAAGAGCCACACTTTTGATCCCCTTAGCCCTCCTGCACTTGAGTAAGGGGTCAGTAATCTACCCCTCTGAACTGCCAATCACAGATCAAAAATGTAAAGAGGATGCATGTTTGACTAACCATATATTGACAAATTAGGTGTAATGATTTTATTTTACTACTACACTTGTGCCATGAATCAGTGCCCTCTCCTGTATATAATTGACCCTTTTTTGGATATCCCTTTACTTAGTTCTACCAGGTATTAAAGTAAGAGGTACAGAACGAAGCTGGAGTACACAGACTAATGGGCAAGCCAAGGTAACAGACTAAAGGAAAGGTATACGGTCAGATAGGTCAGTATCTGGATAGCACTCCAATACAACAGAATAAACCAAGACAGACTAGACAGACTAGAAGAAGTAGATAAGATAAGCAGGCTCACACAGGGGTTTAAGGGTTCGGCCGAACCAAAAAAAGTGGGTTTGGTGCATCCCTAAATAGCATGTTATAAATCATATCATATATAAGTCATAGAGAAGGTTCTTGCAAAAAGTCTTCTTCCATTTCCAATTAAAATTATTCCTAGGAATAATATATGTATAAGATGGCTGCTTGAGCCCTGGCATGGTGAATGGCAACATTTATTCAATTAATGCAAGAACTTTACCACCTGGCGTGTCTCACACTAGAGATAAATTAAGGAGCTATAGGAAATATGGAAATAAACATATAATGGTCTTATTATGATTTGGTTTGTGCACTGTTTGTTCCTAATGTCCAGGCAGCCAATTACCTTATGTTGCATTTGTGTAAGGCTGAGTTACAGTCATTTGTCTCACTTTGTTGTGCTTCTCAGCAAAGGAATATCAGGGGGATATTAGTGATCCTAATTATGTTCCACTAAGAGAAAAATATGATACAAATCAGTCTTTATTGAAAGCCTCAGTAATTGCAGGTGATGATCCAGGGACCATTTCAGCATTTATTCAATATGTGACATCAAATGTAATAGTTGGGATATCTTGCAAGGCAATAACCTCAGATATAAATACAACAACTCCAAAACAAAAGTAGTGAGAAGTGAAGTGTGCAATCTAAGCAGCAGTGCATACCCTAACATGAAGAATTACTCAGGCACAAGTCTCTCAACTAGAAAGAACCAGAGACATCAAGTCATAACATGTACCACTTAATTCTCACACTTCTCGGAAGGTGATAAAGGCTTCTTGCATGAAAAAGACATATCCTGCTAACAACCAGGAAACTCTTTAGGAAAAGACAGACAACTACAAAGAATACAATGATACAAAGAGTAGGCAACTATATATATACAGGTATAGGAACTGTTATCCAGAATGCTCGGGACCAAGTGTATTCCGGATAAGGGGTTTTTCCGTAATTTGGATCTCCATACCTTAAGTCTACTAAAAAAACAATAAATCGCTAAATAAACCCAATAGGATTGTTTTGCATCCAATAATGATTATTTATATCTTAGTTGGGATCAATTACAAGGTACTGTTTTATTATTACAGAGAAAAGGGAATCGTTTAACCATTAAATAAACCCAATAGGGCTGTTCTGCCCCCAATAAGGGGTAATTATATCTTAGTTGGGATCAAGTACAGGTACTGTTTTATTATTACAGAGAAAAGGGAATCGTTTAACCATTAAATAAACCCAATAGGGCTGTTCTGCCCCCAATAAGGGGTAATTATATCTTAGTTGGGATCAAGTACAGGTACTGTTTTATTATTACAGAGAAAAGGGAATCATTTAACCATTAAATAAACCCAATAGGGCTGTTCTGCCCCCAATAAGGGGTAATTATATCTTAGTTGGTATCAATTACAAGGTACTGTTTTATTACTACAGAGAAAAAGGAAATCAGTTTTAAAATTCTGAATTATTTGATTAAAATGGAGTCTATGGGAGACAGGCTTTCTGTAATTTGGAGCTTTCTGGATAATGGGTTTCCAGATAAGGGGTCCTATACCTGTATATACTGTATATACACAAGAATGGGAGATGCACAAAAATCGAATGCCATTAACGAACAGGGAAGGTCCATAACACTTGATACATTCTTAATTTCTGCTTGTAATAAATGATATCATTGCCTGCCAGGTATATGATACTAAATGCTATGATATGATTCTGAGATGGGAAAAATATAGCTTAGGTCAGCATAAATTAAGTAAAATAAATAGAAACAAACCTGTACAATCTCACAGATGGAACCCAGTGAGATATGAATATTTTATTATGGCCTAGCCTTTGTATTGCCTTTATTTTATGCTCAGAAGGTTAGTCATCACAGCCTTTCCTTGAAGGTCAGACTGCCCTGTACAGCTTCCTTTTCATTTTGTCACTCACTGCCAGTCACTTTAAACAACATGACAGTCTTCCGAAATGAAAGATATACGGCGTCAATGAATAAAAAAGTAATATGTGTTCCAATGGGAGAGAAATCCCATTATAACCTTGCTATTAAATAATAAGTATCAATACAATTCTAAAGAGGTAAAAAAAACAAAACTAAAGTTATTGAAATTAAAATAAAATCAAAATATATGAAATATATGTCAGTATGAAATATATGTCAGTATTTTGGACAAAACACACACATATGGGGCATATTTATCTAAGTGAAAATTCCACCAGTCTCTGTTTGTTTCTACAGGATTTTTAAAAACCAATTTAGCATTGGGTGAAAGTGAGAATTCACCCTTATAAATGTACTTTCACTGTGGTAAGCTCTAATTTCACTCTTTGATAAATATGCTCTATATATTTGTTCTGCAAACAGCAACCGTATACCAAATAAATATAATACATGAATCTACTCTCCGAGGTAAAGAAGTTAATAAGAAAAAAAAGAAGGCATTTAAAAAAATACAAGTCAGAGGGAACAAAAGCAGCATTTAATTAATATAAACACTATAACAAGTGCTGTAAAACAGCAATTCGAAAGACAAAGATAGAAAATGAGGAGCGCATTGTGGCAGAGGCTAAAACTAACCCCCAAAAAGTTTTTTAAGTATATTAATAGTATAAAGATGCAGGTTGAGAGTGTGGCCCCACTGAATTGGAGTCAGGAAGGAATTTTTTCCCTCCCTGCGGTAAATTAGAGAGGCTTCAGATGGATTTTTTTTTGCCTTCCTCTGGCTCAACTAGCAGTTATGCAGGTTATATATAGGCATTATGGTTGAACTTGATGGATGTGTGTCTTTTTTCAAACTATGTTACTATGTTACCTAAATATAAAATGAATCAGAGCAAATAACATTCATAAATAATATAAGCTTCTATATAACATCAAGAGTATTTAGGGAGAAAATGAATTTTGAAAAATCTGAAATGTATTTATTTAATTATGTAAAAAAGTGCAAGTGGGTTCTTAAACTCTTTATTCCATTGATATTCTTTTTTTCCCACAAGTTTTATCTTATTAATGGAAAAATGTGAGCAGCCTTTTTAACCTATTTTCCCAGATCTTCATATTGAACTGATAATAAATCAGCCCCTTTGCATGGTTAGTGTTTAGCTAAACTTGTGCTAACGGGGACGCGCTTATATAAAATGCTTTCTCTGCTGTGTCCTGGCCTTAGATTTAACTGGGAACAATAAAAAGCAAAAGTGGAAGCACATGACTAAAAATGAAATACAAGATTCTATTTCCTATTGCAGATGTAGAAAACAGGGTTTTCTTTTTACACAACCAAAAAAAATGACATACGGAGAGAACAACATTCACCAATCTCAAAACATTTTACCCAGAATAGAAGTTAAATTGTGTTTAAAAGGCTATTAGACTTTCCAATAATGTGCAAACCCTGCAGTATTTTCCTCTCTAATGAAGGGCTCTGTAAGAGCAGAACGCGTCAGTGTATATCTTGAATGTAAGATTACCTTTAATGTGCACATTTCAGCTGTCAACTTGGCTTTATCAGGATTGCACCTGCTTTTATGGATTAGCTATGATGCTTAAACATGCTCGAAGACAGTTAAGCCCACAACAGATGTGGAGGGAGAAAAAAACTCATTCAGAGATGCCCCATGTTTGCTATTAAATAAGTATAATCTTTCTAAATATACCAGCACTAAATAACTAGGAAGGAACATGCTGGAGGCACATGGTTTCATGGAGAAAGCACAGCAGCGCATAAATACACCGGAGCTTATGTACGTAGGGGAGCTGAGTGCAAAAACCCATTCTATTGACCTACAATGCAGTGTTTCAGCCAAGAATTCCAGCATTTTGCTACAAGTTATGACTGGTCAATGGCAGTTGAGGAAGGTGAAATCACTGGGGGGTGCCTAGTTGTTAGGCAAGCCCAAGCAAATCTAGTTACTTACCTGCTACCCTGGGTTGGTGCTACACTTCTTTCAAAAATGGGCATTTCTGTCATTTTCTTTGATCATTACTGTGGTCCACTACTTAGTCCTAGTAGGGTGTATATGCAGTATAGACATCTGGAACATCTGTACTGCACATGGACTCACTCAAGCATCATGGGATGCCTGGAAGTCTGTAAAAAGGTGCTGGTGTGACACTAAGAAACAAGTGCTCAAAGCTTTTGTGTATACTAAGTCAGGCAATAGCAGGTAAGCAACTAGAATCACTGGTGGAGGGGGTACCTAACAACTTTACACCTGCCAGAAGGATGGTGATAAGAAACAGTGCCCAAGGCGTGCTAGGCAACAGCAGGTAAGCATCTAGAATCACTGGTGGAGGGGGTACCTAACAACTTTACACCTGCCAGAAGGATGGTGATAAGAAACAGTGCCCAAGGTGTGCTAGGCAACAGCAGGTAAGCATCTAGAATCACTGGTGGAGGAGGTACCTAACAACTTTACACCTGCCAGAAGGATGGTGATAAGAAACAATGCCCAAGGTGTGCTAGGCAACAGCAGGTAAGCATCTAGAATCAATGGTGGAGGGGGTACCTAACAACTTTACACCTGCCAGAAGGATGGTGATAAGAAACAGTGCCCAAGGCTGGTAGTTAAGTGCCAGGCAACAGCAGGTAAGCAACTAGAATCACTGGTGGAGGGGGGTACCTAACTTTACACCTGTCAGAAGGATGGTGGTGTGACACAAAGGTGCCCAAGGCATTTTTCTGCCCAGTACTGCACTTACGCTAGTATGGAGTTATGGTATCTTTCTATACAGGTTATGAGAAAGTTCAGGTGGTTTCCCCTGTTATGAATGGTGCCACTGACAGCCCTGTTCAACTGACCTTGCCCCCCAGAGTACTGTCCTTGAGGCCATGTCCCATTAAGACTTTTAGTAAAAGCTTTATAAATACAACTGTAGAACTGTGGGAGGTGATATGGAGAATTGGTCAGTGTGCAAGTTCAAAAATGCTTGCTTAGGTAAGAATAAAGTTGACAATACACAGTGGTTGTTGTCACTCTTGAGCCAAAGACCATGTATGGGGCCAAAATTGTGGCCTGCTTAGATAAATATCTGGCCCAATGGACACAGGAGAGCATCCAGGACTGTATCTACACAGGAAGCTAACTAGCATCCAGTGAATCAGACACTAACTCCATTATCGATAGTAGGCGCAAAGTGATCCATTAGAACACCAATGCAGTATTTAAATCACATGTCGCAACTATTTATCAGACTGGAATAGGTAAAAAGACACAAAAATTTATATCGGAATTTTGCATTGCACTTGCTTCATAAATGAGCCTTTATATCTACCTAAAAAAATAAATCTCTGTATTCCCCTGCATCCCACAATGGAAAACTGGAAACACAAAGACAAATGTGTTAAAATTGACAAAAACTATATAAATCTGAGGAATATTAGCAGTTCCAATACTTCTACACCCTTTTCTACATGTGAATAATAGAGGAATGTGAAACAGGGCTGTTCCGACCATCTAGAGCAGTGATCCCCAACCAGTGGCTCCTAAGCAATATGTTGCTCTCCAACCCCTTAGATGTTGCTCCCGGTAACCTTAAAGCAGGTGATTATTTTTTAATTTTATTTTTGGAGGCATAAAGACCATGTGCACTGCCAAACAGAGCCTCTTGTAACCTTCCAGTCAACATTGGCCTACCATATAACCAATCACAGCCTTTATTAGTCACCCCCTAGGAACATTTTTCATGCTTGCTATGCTCCCCAACTTTTTTTTAGATTTAAATGTTGCTCACAGGTTGGGGACTTGTGATCTAGAGGGTGTCACATCATTGCTACATATACTGGGTTTGGTTATTGAGAGAAACAAGATGAAACACATAACACATGGTCCTTTACTTTCAATTCAGATAACAAGAAGAGAACAAAGCCTAATGTTTTTGTTTAAACCAATTAAAACCTCTAGGTGAGTTCTAGTAACCAATTTTTGTCATTGCATCTTTGAGAATTTTATGATAATTTGAGATAATTCGATAATTTTTTGAAAAAAAATTTTTTTTTAATGTTTCCCAACTGTTATGGCTCTTTAAATCAGATCTTCCTTTTTTCCCTTATACTACAACCATTCCTATAGATGACTTTGGTACTGAATGCATGACGTAAAAAGGGAAATCAAGGTATTATTGTGTGACAACAGACATCAGAAGTCAGGCTTGGCCTACAGAAGTGGCACAGAATCAAACGGATTTGTACTTTTGTGTTAGTAATGTGATGAATTAGTGACAGGGCAGGAGTAATAGGACATTAGGGTGAAAGTATGAAAGGTCTGCGACAATGGAGGCAATTAGCATTTATGTATTACTGTGCTCCTGTAACATATTCAACTCCAGTTTGAACCATGTTAACCTTGACTGCCAAAAAGCCATCCATCAGACTTTTATTGGATTGCAAGTATATGCCACGGCTGGAGATAAGGCATGCTAAAATAATAATTATTGATAGGCTCTACTGAATTATTAGATTATTGCCAATCAATATGAAATCCAACTAGCGCTGCTCACTAATCTCCATTGAGCCCGGTCATGCATTACACTCTACATTATTTATACTGCTTACGCAAGGAAAATAAAAAGGTTTTCCACATTCTGCTTATGGCCTTATTTATCAGAATGGAAATGCATGTAAAATGGAATGCTTACTGCTGAAACTTCATTATATATGCACTAATAGGTGATACACAGGCACAATTCCGCCCCCCTCGCTGCATGCTCCAATCTGACTTTCCAACTTAGGCCAGATCATTGGAGCGGGAAGCCAGTGGGGATCAAATATAGTTTCAAGAAATAATAAACTTAGCTCTGGCTGTATCTATATATACTGTATATATATATATATATGGAAAGGCCATCTCCCATAGACTCCATTATAAGCATATTATTCTAATTTTTAAAAATGATTTCCTTTTTCTCTGTAATAATAAAACAGTACCTGTACTTGATCCCAACTAAGATATAATTACCCCTTATTGGGGGCAGAACAGCCCTATTGGGTTTATTTAATGGTTAAATGATTCCCTTTTCTCTGTAATAATAAAACAGTACCTGTACTTGATCCCAACTAAGATATAATTACTCCTTATTGGGGGCAGAACAGCCCTATTGGGTTTATTTAATGGTTAAATGATTCCCTTTTCTCTGTAATAATAAAACAGTACCTGTACTTGATCCCAACTAAGATATAATTACTCCTTATTGGGGGCAGAACAGCCCTATTGGGTTTATTTAATGGTTAAATGATTCCCTTTTCTCTGTAATAATAAAACAGTACCTGTACTTGATCCCAACTAAGATATAATTACCCCTTATTGGGGCAGAACAGCCCTATTGGGTTTATTTAATGGTTAAATGATTCCCTTTTCTCTGTCATAATAAAACAGTACCTGTACTTGATCCCAACTAAGATATAATTACCCCTTATTGGGGGCAGAACAGCCCTATTGGGTTTATTCAGTATTTAAATGATTTTTAGTAGACTTAAGTTATGGAGATCCAAATTACGGAAATATCCCTTATTTGGAAAACCCCAGGTCCCAAGAATTCTAGATAAAAGGTCCCATACCTGTATAGGGTTGCCACCAGTCCAGTTTTGACCCAGACAGCTGGTTTTCGGAAGATCTGTTCGGTTCAAAACTGCCTGTCCAGTTTTCCAAATTAGCTATTGGCCAATTGCTGATCACCACATCATAGCCCCACCCATAACTGTACCGCCCCAACAGAGACATTACTGCCCTGCCCACCCTAGCTTTGAGCTCTTTGCACTAACTATTAGGCCCTTTCACCTCTATGACGCTCAGAAAGATAAGCCTTGGGTGCAAGGTGGGGTGACATTCGAAAAACAGCCACTGGGTGACATAGACCCTAGAAATGCCCCTGATGAGAATGGTACATGGCAGGGGGCAAATGAACAAAAGACATGCCAGCTTGTACCTATTTTTGCACTTTGCACCCTACCCTGACCACTTCTGTGCCCTACACAATCCAGCCGTAATTTGAGAGGGTTACCCAACATGCACAGAAGCACATACTTAACAAGGTGAGAGTTTTTTTTTGTTTTGAATGTTATTGTTCAGAATACTTCATTTGAAATTAAATCAGTATCGATAAATGTACCATGGAACCCTTTCACATCAATGACTTTTGCCCTTAGAGCACCCCATGCAAGTAAATAAGTGTCTACAGTTATAACACAATGTTATTTTTATGGCAGCATTATAGACTAAGACAGGGTCATTTGCTCCATTATACAGTATATATATATATATATATATATATATATATATCGCATGCAAAATATCTCTTTGAATCTATCTGGTTTATACTATTCCTCAATTTCAAATACATTTTGGAGTAAGGCATTTAGACATTCCCATAGGCAGTCACCATAGGTGCTTTGTGCTCTTTGTATGGACACTAAACTCCTTTAATATCCTTATCTTATACTACAGGGGTTCTGGACCTTAGCTACACGCAATTGAAAATATTTTTTATAACCTTTGATACTAAAAATATTCCTTCCTTTACTTATTTTGTTCACTCCAAAGAAGGAGAGATTTATCATTACTTGTAGTACGGTACTAATTCATTTTTCATGTCAATAAAATATAATTACAGTGCATTGTAAAATAAAAGGAATTGTGGTGTGCTGCTAACACATTTATTTTTAATGTTCTAACTAATTAAAAAGAATGTGGAAATGTATTTTTTCCCCCTAAACTGCGTGCAGTTCCACAGAAATAAGGAATTAGCAATTATGGTTCAGTGAGTCATTTCTAAAGGTAACACAATACAGTAACACCTCTTTTACAGTATATTTTTCAATAAATGAAGAGTTTAATAACATTATTTGCGATGAAATCAAATGGAACCAGGAGTGAAGTTCTAATAAAATGCAACAAAGGATGGAGCCATAATTAACTTTTGCTTTGAACCATAACTGAGTCTGCTGCTCTCCACACAATCTTGCTATGTATGACTTCCTCCAATAAGAATCAGCTAAGATTTAGCAGTGCCACAGTTTATGGATGGAATTTGTATTGGCAGTAGAAGGTCATTGTGTACTTGGGGCATAAATATATATATACGCCAAATATAGATAACTAAATCCCTAACTAGTCACTTTTAAATGTGAAGGTAAGGCATTTTGGCATTTTACTGCCAATAGAATTGCCACATTAGTGCCACCTAGAACACTATATTTATTCTGCAGAAAGCATTACCATACCTGAGTTAAGTGCCCTGGAAGAACCCTCTATTTGTTTAAGATTGCAGCTGCCATTTTAGCTTGGTCATCCTAGCTTCCTGCTGCAGCTCTAGCCTTTGGTAGCTCAGATTACACATTCCTAAGGGAGGGGGAGAGAGTTTATGAATTCTTATGGGCAGGGCCAGAACTAGGGGTAGGCAGAAGAGGCATGTGCTTAGGGTGTAATGCTGGGGGGCACTAGGCACATGCCCCTTCTACTCCCCTATTTCGTGCCCTTGTCCCCCCACAGAACGCTTCTTTATGCCAATAGCATTGACATAAGTGAGTATTGGCATAAGTGAGTATTCTTACTCCCTCAACCCGCTCCCCCCACCTGTGAACGAGTGCGTGCATGTGTGCTGACAGAGTAGGATAACATGACGGGGGAGGGGTGGCCACCCAGGCCCGGCACCGCTTATGGGAGGGGGGAGTAGGAGAGGGGAGAGAGGAGAGAACTGCGCAGACTCTGGCCCTGGGAATGAAGGATTTTTCTAAGAGAGAAAGATATCAGATATCCTAAGAACAAGTTAACAAAAAAGGAGACAAGAGACTCTGTGTTTCTTTTGATAGAGGACTCAGTGCAGTGTTTCTGTGGGTGCTTATGGATGTATTTACATAGACCTTTCTGATGACCTTTCCTTCTCCGTTAAGCATTATCATAGACATCCAAGATAAAAGAGGCCCCAAAAAGCTAGCACTTTGGGGTCAGAATTCAAGCAGGTGTATGCAATCTTAGTCTTCCAAGGTTGTTAGAGACCCTTCCACCATTGATTACCTTATGGAAACATAAGGAGAATGCATGATCCGACTAGGCCAGAAGGACACCGTGAAAAAAAAACCTGTATTCTAGGGTTTTCATGACACAATGAGCCCCATATGCATGCCTACAGGCCAGTACATGGCTAGGAGCAAATCAGCCTCATCTCCAAGGCCGCAGAGATATGCCAGCATCAAAAATGCTATGTGTGCCACAAGTCAGTATTTTGTTAAATCAAAAGTTTTGTAAAATCAAAACAAACAACAAATTACTTAAAAAAATAAACGGAGTGAGATAAGGCCATCTGGAATTCCTGTGTAGCAATGGCTTCCTGCTGGTAAAATAAAAGAACCACAAAAGAACTCAGATAATTCAGTTTTTAGTTCATCTTAAAAATGGAGATTTATTAGGCTTTACGTTGCAACCAATTAATTTATAACTGTATCTTCGCCGTCATCTAAATTGGTTTAATTAGTTTACTTTCTTCCTACATATTTGGCTGTTTTTTTTTTCACAGTTAAAAAGATGTTGACATTTTGACATTAGTATCCAAGTGAAAAAGAGCAAATTTAAGAGAAGAGAACTCATTTGCATCACGGAAGAGGGGCATTGTCCTGTGTGATTTTCATCTTGGAGGATTACAGTGTGGGTTTTTTCTGCTTTGCGGTAGGCCAACTAGAACAAAATCTGACAGAGGTACAGAATAAATCAAACGTTGATTGCAATGGATATATATAAAGACAGGTCTGGCATGATTCTCGTTGCACCAGCAGGCACTGCTGAAAGAGAAGCATTCAAAATGCAGATGAATCCCATACAGGGCTGGAAAGTTTTGCATCAAATCGACCATGCAGAAACAATAAATACTCAGTTCTGCCTCACTATCCTCAATTAGTCTGAGTGACCAATCTGTGACATATTCTGCTAATTATAATGTGTTCTTTGCTTCAGTTTTAGTTCAAAACCTATTAGCTTGCTCATTTAAGAGCAACATCTTTGTTTGAATATCATTGCTGATGGGGCAGAACTCTACATGTCTGTTCTGGTACCATTCATACTAATTGTATAGATGTTGATGGGAATATCCTTTCAAGGAAGGGGGTGCTTTGCTTCATGTCAATGAGTTTTTTCAAGCATCAAACTTTGACTGCCAGTTAATAAAAACATTAGGCATGAATTAGTGATTAGAACTTGAGCATAGGCCCCTGGTATAAACAGATATAAAATGAATATTGTACAGAGGGGCTGATAAAACACGGCTGAACTTGAATAGATACAATCGCACGTATTGTATGTATATATGTATAACATATTTTATGTATTAATGCTATATAATAAAGTTAGCTTCATCCTAAAGCATTCCTTGCATTCCATTTAGTTGCTGTAAGTGGTATTGTATCTGTCCTGCCTCTACTGCTGAATCGGGCATAGGAGCACCTATTGACATTGAACAACTTTTGAGCTATGATCAGTGTTGGACTGAGGTGTAAAGGCCCATCGGGGATGCGACCACAAGGGCCCCCCTTGTAACATCAAAGCCCCCAACACCTGCCCAAAACACCCCCCGCTGCCACTGCTGGACTGCATTGCATACATTTTACCTCCTTCCTCAACTTGAGACTGTGATCCAGTGAGAGGGGGTGGTGAGGGAGCATCTGGTGGCATGGTGAACGAGTCTAGGTTGCTGGGGTCCATAAAGGTCAGGTCCCACCAGGTTTTTCCCCGGTATCCCCAGGGCCGGATTTCAGATTGGGGCGCACCGAAGCTGCCCCCTTTGGCTACCCATAAATTTCTGCCGCCCTAGGCCTCGCCACAAATCTGGGCCTGGGTATCCTGCTGGCCCAGTCCAACCCTGGCTATGCTAGACTTCTGAGGAAAACACTGCCTTAATGTATAAAAATCATAACAATTTGCACCCTGAGCAGCATTAATAAATTACCCTTCAGATCTTCAGAGAAAGGATCCCCAACCTGAGCTTCTTTACCTTTAAAAATAGCACATAAAGAGGAAGATAGTTTACAAAATGTTGTCTAATTGGCTGAATGTCACAATGATGGTGCAAGTGACAAAAAGGCACAAGATGTGACTGGTGGAGAGGCGGAGAGGTACATGGAATTTACTGAATTACCTACTCATGCAGTTAAACCAATGAATGTTATGCTGGCTCAAGAACTTCTAGCAAGAAGTGTCATAGATCTAATTATGATTATATAAAATCATTGGGTTTTTCAAAGTTTCCTCAAGACACATTTTAAATTCTGCTGTGATTCTTAAAGCATATCATTTAGAAATGTTCAAGGCTTGAGGGAGGGAATGTGGATAACTGTGGATCTGCAGTTTAATATTCTGCAAAATATCGACAAATCGGCCAAGTTCAAAAAATGAAAAAAAAAGGCTTCCCACATAGATTCAAGCGTCTTTTTTCCCCTTAGAAACTTGGCACTGAAGAAGTCTTCGCTCCCTTGGTGATACATTCATGATACAAAAAAAATGTCTTTCTTTTTATATAAACGTTCTGCACAAGGTATAAATCATTGATTGTCATGCTATTTTATTCATAGATGGTGTTTGAACAAATCCCTGAATAGATTTTTGATGAAACTCAGAATCAGAAGTTTCTATCTGGCAGTCTCTTGTTTCTCATAGTTTACTTAGTTGATCAGTTGCTTTCATCTGAATTGCACAGTTAAATCTTGCGAGGCCGTACAGTTCGCTGAGCAAAAATACAAGGCATTAAAATCAAATGAATCATAAACACAAAAGAAAGGAACCGTGCTAAACTTGCTTACAAAAGCTTAATAATTGATTTCATAAAGGTGGCATCTACTCCTTCAAACAAATAGGGAGAAATTAGGTGACATCTTCAGCGACAGATTAAAATAAGTATCATTCTGTGCAGAAAGTTGCTCGTTTTATACATAATGCAGAACGGGGAGTGTTGCCGTCTACTCCCCATACAAAGGCGGCTATTAGAATTTTAGTTTAATCTTTTCAAAACACAACGGTATTTACAGATACGGAGCAGCTTCAAATACCAGCGTGGACTGCAAGAGGCTGGCCGGCTGCCAAGACGTGGATAGAGTTAGGATTTGTTGATAAGCTCAAGACCAACTGTACACATGGCTAAATAGCCTCTTGATTTAGCTGAACATGATATTCAGGTCAGGAGAACAAAAATGAACATGACAAACTAAAATATTCAAATTGTATTGTATAAATTGAACGTGGTATTCAAGGCAGAAGGGGAAAAGTCACTCTTGTATGATAACCAATCAAATAGAAATTCTCTATAGTCTGATGATTATGTATAAGGTTGTATGGGCCCAGCCATGACATCTTTGTGATTTACTGATAAATCCAGCACTTAAAATGATCTGAAACCGTTTGATCTGCTTTTCATTTGAAGGAAAACTATAGCCCCAAAGAATGCAGGTCTCTATAAAACAGCTCGTATGTAAAACCCTGTTTCATCTAAATAAACCAAATATACTTCTTTACTAGTATGTGCCATTGCCATATTAAGTACTAAGGGCCGCCCCCCGGCCCAAGCAACAAACCAAGAGCACACAAACATGTTAGGTCACATCACCAATGAACGGACAAAGTTCTGCCTTTTACTCCCACACTACTTCTGTCAGGTGAAAGTTGAGGTGCTGATAATTCTGAAGTTCTAATATGTCTCAAAAATACTTTTATCGTTCATACGAAAATATTGCAATTGCATTCCAAAAGTCCCAATATTTTTGTGCCGAAAAGTTTGTTATGACACGAAAACCTTTCTGGCTTTGAAGCCTTCCATAGGACTGAATGGCACTCGACAGATCAAACCTGGCAAAAAGATAGTCCCGAGGAAAGTGTAACCAAAGCGTTAACGAAGTCCGAAATGTTCGTATTCTTTGTGCAAAGTATGGAATTTTAACGAACTTTTCGCATACATTCCGAAATGTTCTATAAGTTAGAAAAAAGTAAGAAAAAATATGAAATTATCTCAAAATTGTTTAGTAAATGGGCCCCCCAAATGAAATAGTTGATTGTTTAATTAAACTCTTTTTTTAAAGAAAATCTCATGGAGAGAGTGCTCAGAGAAAAAGAGGTGAAAGAAAAAGGGGTGGAGCTTCACACTAGACAAGGAAGTCAGTATAAGAGCTGCAGTTCAGCTGCTTGTAACAAAGAAACCAAACAAATCTGTATACAGGAAAAACAGTATTATGGGGCTGTTTAGAGTAATTTTAGGGGATGAAAAACTTACTTTTGATTTAAATCAGCAAATTTAACCACAATGAAATTGTAGACTCAAAGAGCAAGTGTTTTGGATACCAGGGTCAGGGATCCCCTTTTGAATGCTGAAAAGATTCAGAAGAGGAAACCAAATAATTAAAAAATGATTGAAAAAAAATAAAAAATGAAGCCACTTGTTAAGAAAGTTGCTAAGAATGGGCCATTCTAGAGTCTATGGCTGGGTCTGGATTAACCGCTTGACCTAATGAAGAACAATATGGCAGCATGCGCCGCTATAAACAAATAGGCATTTAAATCACACTTCCTCGAGTCATCTGTTCCAAATTGTTTTACTGAAAATTTAGAGAAAAATAATTTAAATGTAAATCAGATTTGTGAATAAGTTATCATTTGTATTTAGCAAAAAAAAATGTATTTTCACTCGCAAGCATATTTCAAGAATCACGCACTGTATAATGGGTAAAACAGAAAAGAAGCTATATATTGGGACGCTGAATGGTCATCTAAGTGCAATTGGTGGTGACTAAGCTTCTTAGTTCTCTGACTGAGTTGTGATCTTTAAATAACCCTTTAAAAAGTGCTTATCCAAAGCACCCAGGCAAAGCATTCCCATTCTGCTCAGCTCCTTAGATCTGCTCGCTAAAATGACTTTATTGATAAGATCGCTGTTAATTACTAAGCAGCAGAAATAATATTCAAAGAGTTGAAAGAATGTATTAGTGACATATTCCCACCTCGGAGGGGTGAATGTAACAAACGGCGTATCCACAAAGTAGCAGCAAAACCGCAAATACGCCTCTAAATGGTTCCCATTCCACCTAATCTGTCTGGAGAACACAGATTATGCGATTCTTAACTCTACTAAAGAACGTGTCATTGGGAATCTTGTAGGATATATATCACAGCTACTATTCATTTAGATCTGGCTGAATGTCAGAAACACAAGGTCAAGGCTGAATATTACAGATATTCTCAAGTGCTGAGCAGTGAACTCTTAACAAAGGGATTTTTTTTTTCCATGCTCGACAAAAATACTCCTAGATATCACCGAACGGAACGTTATTCTTACCGACATCAAAATGAATATAAGAGCATTGATTTTCAAGGGGGGAAGGAATTTAATATTAATGTTTCAGGTATATTTTAAAGCGATTAAATCGGTTGAATGTCAGTTAATTAAAAAGAGATGTATTGATTGTACCATTCATTTAAAGCATAATGTTCTTTCTTTCCAAAGGATCAACAGCAGATCGACCTTTAACAAATATAATACATTCATGCAAACAGTGTCTTTGTAGGAAAAGCACATTCATGCTGTTGTTTTCAGGATCACTGAACAAAGGGGGCACGCACAGATCAAACAATCAAACCCCCCTCCTCTCTTTTGACCTCCCTGGCCTCTACTGCCCAATGGTTTGAAGAACTACATCTGCTGCAAAGCCTCTCAGTTATCTTCATTGCTGCCTGTTACTATGCCATCTGGTCCGTCATGCAATTTTCATTTTAGAAAGTGAATTAGAAAAATAAAAAAAGAAGAGTGAGGGTTAGTATATACAGGTATTGGACCCCTTATCCAGAAAGTTCCAAATTATGGAAAGGTCATCTCCCATAGACTCCATTTTAATCAAGTAATTAACTTTTTTAAAAAATCATTTCCGTTGTCTTTGTAATAATAAAATAGTACTTTGTACTTGATCCCGACTAAGATATAATTACCCCTTATTGGGGGCAGAACAGCCCTATTGGGTTTATTTAATGGTTAAATGATTCCCTTTTCTCTGTAATAATAAAACAGTACCTGTACTTGATCCCAACTAAGATATAATTACCCCTTATTGGGGGCAGAACAGCCCTATTGGGTTTATTTAATGGTTAAATGATTCCCTTTTCTCTGTAATAACAAAACAGTACCTGTACTTGATCCCAACTAAGATATAATTACCCCTTATTGGGGGCAGAACAGCCCTATTGGGTTTATTTAATGGTTAAATTATTTCCTTTTCTCTGTAATAATAAAACAGTACCTGTACTTGATCCCAACTAAGATATAATTACCCCTTATTGGGGGCAGAACAGCCCTATTGGGTTTATTTAATGGTTAAATTATTCCCTTTTCTCTGTAGTAATAAAACAGTACTTGTACTTGATCCCAACTAAGATATAATTACCCCTTATTGGGGGCAGAACAGCCCTATTGGGTTTATTTAATGGTTAAATGATTCCCTTTTCTCTGTAATAATAAAACAGTACCTTGTACTTGATCACATCTAAGATATAATTAATTCTTATTGGAGCCAAAACAATCATATTGGGTTTAATTCCTGTTTAATTAATTTTATTAGCAGATTTAAGGAAATACCCCTTATCCGGGAAACCCCAGGTCCTGAGCATTCAGGATAGCAGGTCCCATATCTGTATAAACATTTAATAGTGGTTAACAGTCAAACTTGTGATGATTAGTGAAGGCACAAGAAATATACTGGTTTAATATATACAAACTATAACTAATAAGTGACCTTGTTTCTATACATTATCAGCAGTCGATGACCTGCTATTTTGCTGAGGATAATCGAATACTCAAATAATCAAAACTACAGGGAAAACAAAGCACAGCTTCATTACGATTTGTGTAAAATAAACACATGTATCCCAAATGGGAAGCAGACTTACATAAAGCAAGTTGTAGTATTTGCTTCCTGCTGGTAAATGACCTCTGTGCCTGTGCTCTGCCGTTGTGTCTACATGTGTTAGTATAACTGCACTGAATATGAAAAGATACCGCATAAGGCATAGCGGTGTAACAATAAGGGCTTGAAATATTTAACTGAGATACAAATGTCATATTTTATCCATCTTTACATAGCTTCAAGGTTTAGAATTATCTGATTTGCAGATAACTCAGTGCTCAGTAGCACAGCTTACATAGTATTCCTGAATTTCCAGGGAGCTACCTTTAGTATTAAGGAGGGAATCAAAGCATATGTGTAGGATAGCTGGAACAGTGAGAAATAATACATGTAGCAGTGGAAGTGTGGGATAATAGCCTCTGGGAAGAGACTGTGGCTGTGGGATAGCAGGTATAGTAGGGAGAGATGGTGCCTATAGTAGCAGTAGGGGGATAATAGCCTCTGGGAAGGGACTGTGGCTGTGGGATAGCAGGTATAGTAGGGAGAGATGGTGCCTATAGTAGCAGTGGGGGGATAATAGCCTCTGGGAAGGGACTGTGGCTGTGGGATAGCAGGTATAGTAGGGAGAGATGGTGCCTATAGTAGCAGTGGGGGGATAATAGCCTCTGGGAAGGGACTGTGGCTGTGGGATAGCAGGTATAGTCGGGAGAGATGGTGCCTATAGTAGCAGTGGGATAATAGCCTCTGGGAAGGGACTGTGGCTGTGGGATAGCAGGTATAGTAGGGAGAGATGGTGCCTATAGTAGCAGTGGGATAATAGCCTCTGGGAAGGGACTGGGGCTGTGGGATAGCAGGTATAGTCGGGAGAGATGGTGCCTATAGTAGCAGTGGGATAATAGCCTCTGGGAAGGGACTGGGGCTGTGGGATAGCAGGTATAGTAGGGAGAGATGGTGCCTATAGTAGCAGTGGGATAATAGCCTCTGGGTAGGGACTGGGGCTGTGGGATAGCAGGTATAGTAGGGAGAGATGTTGCCTATAGTAGCAGTGGGGGGATAATAGCCTCTGGGAAAGAGCTGTGGCTGTGGGATAGCAGGTATAATAGGGAGAGATGGTGCCTATAGTAGCAGTGGGGGGATAATAGCCTCTGGGAAGGGACTGTGGCTGTGGGATAGCAGGTATAGTAGGGAGAGATGGTGCCTATAGTAGCAGTGGGGGGATAATAGCCTCTGGGAAGGGACTGTGGCTGTGGGATAGCAGGTATAGTAGGGAGAGATGGTGCCTATAGTAGCAATGGGATAATAGCCTCTGGGAAGGGACTGGGGCTGTGGGATAGCAGGTATAGTAGGGAGAGATGGTGCCTATAGTAGCAGTGGGGGGATAATAGCCTCTGGGAAGGGACTGTGGCTGTGGGATAGCAGGTATAGTAGGGAGAGATGGTGCCTATAGTAGCAGTGGGATAATAGCCTCTGGGAAGGGACTGGGGCTGTGGGATAGCAGGTATAGTAGGGAGAGATGGTGCCTATAGTAGCAGTGGGATAATAGCCTCTGGGAAGGGACTGGGGCTGTGGGATAGCAGGAATAGTAGGGAGAGATGGTGCCTATAGTAGCAGTGGGGGGATAATAGCCTCTGGGAAGGGACTGGGGCTGTGGGATAGCAGGAATAGTAGGAAGAGATGGTGCCTATAGTAGCAGTGGGGGGATAATAGCCTCTGGGAAGGGACTGGGGCTGTGGGATAGCAGGTATAGTAGGGAGAGATGGTGCCTATAGTAGCAGTGGGGGGATAATAGCCTCTGGGAAGGGACTGTGGCTGTGGGATAGTAGGTATAGTAGGGAGAGATGGTTCCTATAGTAGCAGTGGGGGGGATAATAGCCTCTGGGAAGGGACTGGGGCTGTGGGATAGCAGGTATAGCACAGTGATATGGTACCTACTTTAGCAGTATAAAATATGTATCCTAGCTGTCGATCTTCAGTAGCAGATATATTAAGATGCAAGATGGAGACAATAATGTTTACCCTTTGGTGATGGGAGATCCAAAGTAGCACAGTTTTCAGAGGACTACAATATTAAAATTAACAGCAACAATTTATCTGCAATAAAACTTGGAACTGCTGGTACTGTTCCATCGCTGCCTGTAGCAAAATTTTGGCAAAAAAACAGCATTTAAACAACTTCTTTCAACACATTTTAATGCAGCGTCTCCCATAAACAGCAGGCATTTTGTTTAAATCAGCAGTAAGATCTCAACTCTGTTTTTAGGGCTGTGATATTTTTCCATCAGTGGTAATATATCCCCTTTAATGACTTGTGAACTCATTTACCTGCCGTTTATTGGGAGTCATCAGAAGTGAATGCCTACAACCGGACGAAGCTGCAATATAAAAAAATTCTAACTTCTCTGCTTTTTTTCTAAGATTATGACGGTTTTGCATTTCTTTGTTGGCCCCACCAGCAAAAAGCGTTTATGGCCCTCGTAACGGCGACACATTGGAAAATATCAAACATTTTTACCACAAGCAAATAAAGTGGAGAACATTAAACTGTCAAAGAGCGGTACTATGAAAAAGAACAAATGATGGATTGGTTATTATTGCCATTTTTTTTCGCCCCCCCGCTCTTAAGCTTTGGAGTAATGCACTATAGCAAATGTGGTTCCCAGCAAAAGAATTGCTTTAACCATTAACATCTATTAAAATCTGCATCTTCTGTAAAAGTGCAGTGTTATGAGTTATTATCTCTATTGTGTCATTCAGGAATACTTTATTGTATATTGCATACCCAGCTATAAAGATAAAGATAATTAGAATCGTTTAGAACACCAATATGCATTATTGATTCAATGTGAATGATCGATTCATCTTAAAATTAAAAATAAAGCACTAAAATTGAAATATTAACCGTAAACCTTCTGGGAGCTATTGATGAATCCCGAGAAAGAAAAGAATCAGTTGCTAAGCCCAATCTTCCCCATATTAATATATCTGCTACCTACTGCCGGCTATTGCTTCCACAGGCTTTATGGATGACCCTGTAGGATGCATGTTTCAATTAAGCCAATTCGTTACCAATTAACTCTATTGCTATTAATGTTATTCAACACTACACTGGGTAAATGATAATGACTATAGATCTATATTTACAGCACTAAAGACAGGATTTATCTTCAGAACTTACAGATGGAAGAGCATGTTTGTTGCATCTGCTCCACATAATGTACACAGCTAGTAATGAGTGAATGTGTCCCGTTTTGCTTCCTGGAAAACTTGTGAAATGGCAAAAATTTGCAAAACGAATTGAAGTCAATGGGTGCAACATGCAACATTTTTTTACCCATTGGAGTTGGGTGTTTATTCACGGTGAAACCTAGATCGTTTCAAGATTAAAAGGGTTGTATGTGTGCCTATTGCTTTCATTAAGTCTGCTCCATCTACAAATAAGAGCAATGTTCATAAAGGAGCTTTTCTTGGGGTCAAGAATGTGTCAGTGCATTATACTTTTTTAAATACTATTTAAAATACTTTTAAAAAGTAGTGATTTATTGAAAATTTCTCCAAAACAACCATTCCTTTCCCAGGCTGTGCAGGGGAGCTGGCAGCACTCAGTGCTTGCACTGAAGGATAGGGACCAATCAGCAGCTAGGTGGACCTGATAGGGAACTGACTTTGCTTATGTGACTGCAGGGCTGTCCCTCTCGGTGCTTCTGGGAGGGACCAATAGAACATGCCCACCCCTCATTTAAAACAAGGACAGGGACAGTAGAAGACCTATAAGGAGCTCCAATAAAGGGACAGTTTCTTTAACATAATATTAAGGATTAAAGATAATCCCAATGTAAATCCAGCATCACATATTATTCATAATTGCCTACAAAATTGGAGGAGTTTTTAATTGCTGTTTGGTCATTATGGGTTACTGCCCAGGTGCAAATTTGCCCAGTGTTTATAAATGAGCCCCTAGAGTGGGGATCCCCAACCTTTTTTTTATTTGTGAGCCACATTCAAATATAAAAAGAGTTGGGGAGCAACACAAGCATGAAAAATGTTCATTTGGTGCCAAATAAGGGCTGTGATTGGTAGCCCCTAGGTTGTCTGGCAGTTTACAGAAGGCTCTGTTTGGCAGTACACGTGGTTTTATGCAATCAAACTTGCCCCCAAACCAGGAATTCAAAAATATACACTTCCTTTGTGGTCACTGGGAGCAAATTCCAAGGGGTTGGTGAGCAACACGAGCCACTGGTTGGGGATCACTGCCCTAGAGAGTCAGATATTACCGGAAACCTGAATCCTTAATTTTCCAGCAATTGTATCCAATTTTTATCAAGGTGTATCAGAAGCAAATGTGTTGGTTGCACCTCTCCCTCTTGGCCACAATTATGCTGGAATTATGGAAACACTGCATTGTCAGCTTGCATCCAAAATTGCACGTTGCACTTGGGCCCTTATATATAGTCAGCTGCCATCTTTGTTTGGGAAAATTACTTAGACAGACAAATAAATAAAGATAGACCTTTGGGGCTTCTCAGAAGAAACAGGAAACTGGAAAAAGATATTTTATCTTCTTGTTCCTCCTAAATAGCTTGGAATACAGTGAGAGCTGAACTCTCATTTCCCTTTATTAAAAATAAGTATACAAATATAATTTCCACTTATCAGCAGTTCTGTAATACTGTGTTGCACTGCAAGCCTGCTTAGCACATGATGCGGGAGTGCATTTCACACAAAGAGGATTTATGTAATATATGCGTGTGGTAAAAGAGAAGTGTCTTAGTGCCGGTTGAGAGCATTTGGCAAAGTTGGCACATACAAAGAGATTTATATGTAAAAGAAAAGTTTAATCAAAGAGTAGATCACAAAATGCATGAGCCCAAGCCGCGCATCCCGAAAGGCAACAAAGAAAGTCAGCTTCATGCTTCGATGCCTCGTGGAAAACGCAAACACGCCCACACACACACACACAAAAGAGAGCTGGACCTGTTCTAATGTACCAGAGTTCCCTGGAAAGTGTCAGTGCTAGCCATTCGGATCCATTAAAGATTAATAGCAAACATAAACAAAAGTAGCAAGAAACAGATGGAAATAACGGTAGTCTTTAGAGAGCCTGGCAGTGCGCTTTTAGCCTGAAGCAGCCCTATCACCCATCCCTAACCTGATATTAACACATTCTAGGGCATGGGCAGCCGCTTCCCATTATCCATCACACAGTTGTCATTTCAATTGCTCTCAGTTAAACAGGGACACGTACTTTCAGATAATCTCTAATATATTGCACCCCTCTGCTGGCTGCAAGAGAAGTAAATTGCTTAAATGCACAGCTGGGATACACATAAACTGCTATATAAAGTGGTTTTCCCACCATAGGCAAAGACTTTGCTTGTATTCAAAATAGTCCATATAAACTATTTTGCTGAGGTTTAGAAAACCTACATACACATACAGCTAGAGGGGCCATAGAAAGTACATTTGGTGCATATTTTTTTTTTATTTTTTATTATTATGTTTATTTTACTTTTCGCAATAATTGGACTCATTTTTCCCTATTGGCTGTTTCATTTCCTCAGCTAGACTCTATTGTCTTTTTTGGTTACACACCTGTGGATAAATGCACAAGTTTTGGATAGGAAGAAAAGAAACAGTGCATTGCACTTTATCCTTCTCTAACTTATGGAAGATCTATTGAGTACCAGTTTTTCCCATTTTGGCAGATTTTTTACATTAAATTGGATAGGAAAATTCTAGCATTATATGATACATGAAACACTGACCAATGTTTCCAAGTAATTTCCATAGTGGAGAACATAAAAAACCTTATGCTGTCATAGCTGTACCCTCCAAACATCACTCTAATAGCGGTATATTTATCATGCTGTGTAAAACATTACCGGTGATGTTGCTCATAGCAGCCAATCAGATGCTTTGCTTTGGTTTCCTAACTGTTGACATCTAATTGCTGATTGTTTGCCCTGGGCAACATCACCAGTACTGCTTCACTCCACATTTTCCACAGCATGATAAATATACCCCTACTCATCCCATGCAGTTTTCAAATTTCCAGCAAAAGTCAAGTCGGCTAAACAAAGATACATTATGCCTCACTCAAGAGAAATATTTGAAGCTCCCGGGTAAAAAGTTATTAAAGCCTGTCAATCTGGTTACACAGCCTAGGAAACGGTTGCAAGGTTTTGATAATTAATCAACCGCTGCCAAAGTCCTTCTAGTTGAACAGCAAATTAGCACATGGGCAGTAACCCACAGCAACCAATCAGTGATTGGCTGTTTTTAGCCATCTGCAGTTTGAACCATGAAAGCAAAAACTTGATTTGTTGCCATGGGTTAATGCCTAGGTACAAATTTGCCCAGTGTTTATAAAAGAGCCCCAATGACTATTAAGAAGGATAGGCTGCCTTGTAAGTCTAAAAGTTGTTAAATTATTATAAAGCAAAACATCACACAGGGAATTGCAAGCACGTCTGACCTCTATGAAACTCTGTGGACAATAAGACTGCTGTTATGTCTGGTGTTAAACAAACAAAGCACTTCATTGTAAGAACTTGCTACAAACAGCCAAGCATGGTGGTGACAGGCTGATGAGGTTTTGGCTGGGGTACTTTGATATACTGAAACAACCAGGAATTTCCATTTGCATTTCACTTTACTCATGAAGCAAAATAAGCCAAGAATAACATTTCAAAAATAACACAAAATAATAATATTTTAGGCTCAGCCTAGTCAAAGTGCTGACCTTAATCCAAAATGTTGAGGAAAGACCAAAAAGAGATTCTTAAAGCTTGAAAGCCTGAAATGTTTCTGAGCTTAAGCAGTTCTGCACGGAGTGGGCCAAAATTCCTCCACAGCAATGTGAGACCCCCGATGGACAGTTCCAGGAAGCATTTGGTTACAGTCACTGCAGCTAAAGGCGGTGCAACCAGTTATTCACTGTGAAGGGGCAATTACCTTTTCACACTTCTGACTGCACATTTCATTATCTTCCACATCAAGGGAATGGCATGAAAACAATACCAGTGTAATTTTTCCCCTTTCTCAAGCTTTTTTCAAATATTACTGCAACTGATATATAATGATATATGATTTGATCAAATTACCTGTCAAAAAGCTCCAAAAATCTGTAAATAGGTAAATCCTTTTGCATACCACAGCATACAGCCATGATTTTTAAAAGAAATAACTTCAATTTTTTTTCTATATTGTTAGTTGAGCAAAATAAACTTCACTCACACTATATAAATAATATAAATCTAGTTTCCTTCCGTCTTGGAATTACTCAATCAAAGCAAGCAGGCAGGCGCCATTTTGTGGACACTGTTATGAAGGCAAACTTTGTATCATGCCAAAATCTTGTTTATGTGCCAGAATGGGGGACCAGATGCCCATGCCCTTGCACTGGCTACATAAGATCAGAAAGGAGGGGAAAAGTGAGATGTGCAGTGACATCTAGGAAGTGCTGAACGGAAAGCTAAAGTTATTATCTGCCCCGCCTCTATGCCTAAGGCAAGAAATAGATGATTGATAGTGATGGGCAAAATGTTTCGCCAGGCATGGATTCGCCGCACATTCAAAAATTGTCGCCCGCATCAAAAGAATAGTCGCGGGCGGCAAAATAATAGCTGCGCGACAAAATAATAGCCGCGGGCAACGAAAGAATAGCTGCGCAACAAAAGAATAGCCACGGGCGACAATTTTTTTTTGACGTGCAAAATTTTTGCCGTTTCGCGAATCGGGACAGATTCGCTCATCATGATTGACAGCTGGGATTTTTAAATAATGGGTATGGGTGTATTATAAAGGAATTTGTATTTCATGTTTAACTTGAAAAGGACTTTTATTATACAGGTTTTCATGTCTGGGTGACAGGTTCCCTTTAATATTTATTTTATTGTACAGGTATAGGACCTTTTATCCAGAATGCGCAGGACCAAGGGTATTCCGGATAAGGGGTATTTCTGTAATTTGGATCTTCATACCTTAAGTCTACTAAAAAATCAATTAAACATTAATCAAACCCAAATAGGATAGTTTTGCCCCCAATAAGGATTAATTATATTTTAGTTGGGATTAAATACAAAGCACTGTTTTGTTTTTACAGAGAAAAGGAAATCAATTTTAAAAATCTGAATTATTTGATTAAAATGGAGTCTATGGGAGAAAGGCTTTCCGTAATTCGGAGCTTTCTGGATATCGGGTTTCCGGATAACAGATCCCATACCTGTAATTATTTTTAATAAAAAGCTGTATAGACACAAACAACAAATGAAATAGAAAATACCGACCCAGCTTTTACACCAATATTAGCTGTACGGCTCCTAAAATCAATTAAGCTGAGCCTGACCTTTATGGATCACACCCTTGTGACAAGCTTGACGTTGGGAGATGCCTACTCACTATTGCTGAGCCTGTGCCCTTCTTGATTTTCAAATCTCTTCTGAGCCTTTGCTTGTGGGTCATTAAGAAGTGCTACATGTAATTGTTTAATGAAATAAGACTCTTGTTGTAACCTCAGTAATTTACAGGCATTATGAGCAACTGACTGACCTTAAGAGTGATTATTAACATCAGGCAATATTATTCTCCAGATAGCAAATTAAAGCCATCATTTAATTTGTTTTCAACAATATTGCTTATCTTTTCAGACCACTAGAAATTTACTCATGCACTTTGATCCTGCACTTGATTGTTATGTTTTTATAGAAAACAATAATATGGTTTATTTTTAAAAGATGAGTAAACATATGAAATGTTTTTAAACACATTTAGATTCATTATACTCCAAAGCTGGAGAAATTCAAGACAAAATCTAATTATACAGGTCTGCACGCATGCTAAACCATGTGAAAAATGGAGTGATCATTGCATAATGTGAAACAGTTTCCCATTTGTGACAAAAAAAAATTATTACTAAAGTCCTTTATAATTGACTTTCTTAAACACTTATGGATCTTTATTAACTTTGCTATTGTCAGACTTTGCACAAATTAAACAAAAAAGTGTTAACAGATCTGCTTGTACAGGTATGGGATCCGGAAACCCGTTATCCAGAAAGTTCTGAATTACGGAAAGGCCATCTCCCATAGACTCCATGATAAGCAAATAATTCAAATTTTTAAAAATGATTTCCTTTCCCTGTAATAATAAAGCAGTACCTGTACTTGATCCCAACTAAGATATAATTACCCCTTATTGGGGCAGAACAGTCCTATTGGGTTTATTTAATGGTTAAATGATTCCCTTTTCTCTGTAATAATAAAACAGTACCTGTACTTGATCCCAACTAAGATATAATTACCCCTTATTGGGGGCAGAACAGCCCTATTGGGTTTATTTAATGGTTAAATGATTCCCTTTTCTCTGTAATAATAAAACAGTACCTGTACTTGATCCCAACTAAGATATAATTACCCCTTATTGGGGGCAGAACAGCCCTATTTGGGTTTATTTAATGGTTAAATGATTCCCTTTTCTCTGTAATAATAAAACAGTACCTGTACTTGATCCCAACTAAGATATAATTACCCCTTATTGGGGGCAGAACAGCCCTATTTGGGTTTATTTAATGGTTAAATGATTCCCTTTTCTCTGTAATAATAAAACAGTATCTTGTACTTGATCCCAACTAAGATATAATTACCCCTTATTGGGGGCAGAACAGCCCTATTGGGTTTATTTAATGGTTAAATGATTCCCTTTTCTCTGTAATAATAAAACAGTACCTGTACTTGATCCCAACTAAGATATAATTACCCCTTATTGGGGGCAGAACAGTCCTATTGGGTTTATTTAATGGTTAAATGATTCCCTTTTCTCTGTAATAATAAAACAGTACCTGTACTTGATCCCAACTAAATGGGAATGTTGATAGGGAATGGTTACATAGTTACATAGGGTTGAAAAAAGACCTGTGTCCATCAAGTTCAACCCATCCAAGTAAACCCAGCACACCTAACCCACACCTACCAATCTATACACTCACATACATAAACTATAAATACAACCACTAGTACTAACTGTAGATATTAGTATCACAATAGCCTTGGATATTCTGATTGATCAAGAACTCATCCAGGCCCCTCTTAAAGGCATTAACAGAATCTGCCATTACCACATCACTAGGAAGGGCATTCCATAACCTCACTGCCCTCACCGTGAAAAACCACCTACGCTGCTTCAAATGGAAACTCCTTTCCTCTAATCTAAAGGGGTGACCTCTGGTGCGTTGATTGTTTTTATGGGAAAAAAGAACATCCCCCAACTGCCTATAATCCCCTCTAATGTACTTGTTAGATTAGATTAAGCAGGGACTTAGATAAATTAAAGTAAAAATGGACATACAAATAAAGATATGCTTGTTGGATGAGGTAGACCAAATAGCTGATCCTATATTTTAGCCTATACTCGTGACAGTAGGATGAAACACCTATATATTGTCAGCTTCACATGTTAAAACTATATCAGAAAAGGAAAATATTGATAATGAGAACCCAACAGTAGCGAAATATAATAGAGATGAGCCAGAGCAGGAGCACTTAGGCTAATAGGCTGCACAGAGAGATAATATATAAGTCTCGCATAGTGTACCTTGCAGTTAGCACCCTGTAGCAAGCATAAATCAGCAAGATTATTTTAGAGTTTTGTGTCATTGTAAAGTCCAGACCTGCCAAATTCAAAATCACAGCTGAGTAACTATAACAAGCAGTAATCACAGACAATCAGGGTCAAGGGCACAAGCACAGGGAACTATTCAGCAACCAAACAATTGTCCTGAAAATAAAACATAGTATTTGAGAAGTGAAGGAAAGTAAAGGAAGAAGATAGAGTTTGGATTCTATTAATGTGTGTATTTTTGTACATGTTCATGTGTAGACTGGTGCACACCGGGAATCCTTTAAAAAAAAATAACTTTTACTGAATTAATACATTACAGAACAGGTCAACATTTCGCTCTCCTTCTAAGACCTTTATCAAGACCATCATTTTTGTACAGGTATAGGATCCATTATCCGGAAACCCGTTATCCAGAAAGTCCCGAAATACGGAAAGGCCATCTCCCATAGACTCCATTATAAGCAAATAATTCTAATTTTTAAAAATGATTCCCTTTTCTCTGTAATAATAAAACAGTACCTGTACTTGATCCCAACTAAGATATAATTACCCCTTATTGGGGGCAGAACAGCCCTATTGGGTTTATTTAATGGTTAAATGATTCCCTTTTCTCTGTAATAATAAAACAGTACCTGTACTTGATCCCAACTAAGATATAATTACCCCTTATTGGGGGCAGAACAGTCCTATTGGGTTTATTTCATGGTTAAATGATTCCCTTTTCTCTGTAATAATAAAACAGTACCTGTACTTGATCCCAACTAAGATATAATTACCCCTTATTGGAGGCAAAACAATCCTATTGGGTTTATTCAATATTTAAATGGTTTTTTAGCAGACTTAAGGTATGGAGATCCAAATAATGGAAAGATCCCTTATCCAGAAAGCCCCAGGTCCCAAGCATTCTGGATAATAGGTTCCATACTTGTCCATGTACACAATGATGGATTATGTGCAATTGCGCTCTTTAGCTAACAGTTTAAGTTATAGTACAGGTATAGTTTCTATTATCCAGAATATTCATGTCCTGGGCTCTTTTGTTTATTTGGATTACCATACCTTAAGGCTACTAAAAATCATTTAAACACTGAATAAACCCAATAGGATTGTTCTGCCGATGATATGGTGCTTAACCATCACGTACAAGGTACTGTTTTATAACTGCAGAGGAAATCATTGCAGAAGAAATCATTTAAAAAATAATGTCAATTATTTGCTTAAATAATGGTTTCCGGATAATGGATCCCATGCTAGACAAGGCAGTTTTCGCAGCCGGTCTGATTCAAATCCTACTGACCTGTTTCCAGGTTTGTAAAACTGAACAGTTTCACCCCCAACCTCACCCGATGTCATTGCCCCCGTTTGTCAAGCTTTTTGTTGCCAGCAAAATTGACAATTCTACTTATCAAAGAAAAAACCCTGATGTGCACTTTGTAGCAAACCTTTTACATATGGCAATGCAACATGGATGCTTACGAGCCATTTCTGCCCTGGCTTCTCTTTGATCTCGCCTCATTGTGTGCTGGCGGTAAACACGCAAAGCAGCATGTATCAAAGAAGAACCAGCAACTGTAAACTCTAAAGTGTAGGCACTACAGTGCTTCTATGCTGACAGTGCAGATCCTATGGCAGCAAAAGTATTAATAGAGGGTGACTGGTCCCTTTCTAAACAAATGTATAAAACACTTGTATACCCACATAAAGAAAAACACAGTTAATCGGGACACAGTTCTAGTTGATATTCCGAAACTGATGATGAATGGGTCAAAATTAATTAGAAACGTGAATAAATTGTTATATTATATATCATTAAGTTCAATAATGTTTTTGCATAACTAGTAATTCTGGTATCAATACAGTTATAACCTACAGAAATTCAACCGGGATCAATTAGTGAAGAAATACTGAGCCACTTAAGCTGACGCTTGTTGAAGTCTTTTCTCCAAGGTAAAGGGTTTTTTTCCCTCCATCTGTTTACTGTGAATTCCATGTTTCGTTAAATGCCCTATGTGAAATTAATTAAAACTCATCCCGCCTCTTTAGTCAACTGTTTATAAATATCTATATATATCTTCCATATGTAAAAACAAAAAGCTGAATGTATCTATGTCTATCTATCCATCTATCTATCTATCTATCTATCTATCATCTATCTATCTATTATCTGTCTATCTATCTATCTATCTATTATCTGTCTATCTATCTATCTATCATCTATCTATCTATTATCTATCTATCTATCTATCTATCTATCATCATCTATCTATATCTATCTATCTATCTATCATCATCATCATCTATCATCTATCATCTATCTATCTATTATCTATCTATCTATCTATCTATCTATCTATCTATCATCATCTATCTATATCTATCTATCTATCTATCTATCATCATCATCTATCATCTATCTATCTATTATCTATCTATCTATCTATCGATCTATCTATCTATCTATCTATCTATCTATCTATCTATCTATCTATCTATCTATCTATTTATCATCATCTATCTATTATCTATCTATCTATCTATCTATCTATCTATTATCTATCTATCTATCTATCTATCTTTCTATCTATCTATCATCAATCTATCATCAATCTATCTATCTATCTATCTATCATCAATCTATCTATTATCTATCTATCTATCATCTATCTATCTATCTATCATCTATCTCTATAATGGTGCTATATTTAGACTTAAAAATTGTGCATTTACAAGGTACAATACAAATTTTGTGCAGCAATTCTAATGGCAATACTTGAGACAAACAAGCATTTAACGCATATGTTTAACCTAGTTATCCTATACTGTTATATTGCTGGAGAATTAAAATCTGGAGTTGGTTGGTCAGTTTCTTTACAAATCTATGGATTCTTTTTTCCAAATTTGTTATGTTAAGTCTGTACCTCTCAGTAGAATTTGTTATATATAATGTTTATATTGAGACTAAACTGGTTTATACAATAAAATACCATTTTCCATACAATAACACAGAAGAGTTTTCTTTGCAAGGTAAAGTCAATATACCTACCATAATCTGACCTCAGTGTAAAGTTGCTCACATACAGGCACATTTTACCATAGGCCCAATCAATCATATCTTAAGCAATCTGGTGACACACATGAATGGTAAAAAAAACAATGGGGCAGTTGATGGGATCACTGCACTTTACTTCTCACCTGCTCCTAGTTAACCAATGGTCTCATACACCAACATGAACATTCAAAATCCTTTGTAGATGCTGGTACAACTCCTAGCATTCAACAAACATCTGAAGAATTTCCAGTTGCCATACACCAACAGGTGGCCAACCACTATTTACTGTTGTATCCTTAAAGCTCACTCAACCATTCAATCAACCATTCAAAACAAGCAGACCGACAGATCTGTGGCCACCAGATTTGGCAACAGAAATTAAAGTGCCCAAGAATAGATACAGGAATGAGATATACAGTCTATTCCCAGACAGTAGTACACGTGTATTAATTCACTATGATCTGAAAATCAACATAATGAAATGTTGTTTACAATAACATATTAGTTAAAGCTTGACCTCAGCCCACCCAGATAACTTCCAAACCACTCTATAAAAGTGATTCAGAAGAAAATCAAACAGAAACCCACTAGGCCTGCTGCCAATGCATCCTTAAAGAGGACAAATAGTCCTTCTTGACCAGATGAGATCAGACACCCAAAAAAACCCCATTAAAGGCTCAAGAAGTGAACTGGACTAGAACATTCTAGCAAAGGAATACAGAAAAAGAAGGAAACAGAAATTAGGTCACTAATTTCTATTTTTAAGGGCTTCAAAAGCATTCCCCTTAGTTCTCTTTGAAAGAGAACTCCTATGCAAGGTCTTTCTGTACTCTGCACCTTGCACCAGGTAAGGAATCTGGTATGAGATGCAGAGCATTGTATTGGGAAGGGGGTGGGATGGGGTTCACCTGCATACCCCCCCCCCCCCACCTCCATAAGAAGGCAGTGCTGCATTCATTAGGGCAGGGGTCCCCAACCTTTCTTACTCGTGAGCCACAGTCAAATGTAAAAAGACTTGGAGAGCAACACAAGCACCATAAAAGTTCATGGAGGAGCCAAATAAGGGCTAAGATTGGCTATTAGGCAGCCTCTATGCACACTATCACCTTACAGTGGCTTTATTTGGTAGGAAATCTTGTTTTTATTCAACCAAAACTTGCCCCCAAGTCAGGAATTCAAAAATAACTCCCTGGTTTGGGGGCACTGAGAGCAACATCCAAGGGGTTGGTGAGCCACAGTCAAATGTAAAAAGACTTGGAGAGCTACACAAGCACCATAAAAGTTCATGGAGGAGCCAAATAAGGGCTAAGATTGGCTATTAGGGGCCTCTATGCACACTATCAGCTTACAGGGGCTTTATTTGGTAGGAAATCTTGTTTTTATTCAACCAAAACTTGCCCCCAAGTCAGAAATTCAAAAATAACTACCTGGTTTGGGGGCGCTAAGAGCAACATCCAAGGGGTTGGGAAGCAACAGCCACTGGTTGGGGATCACTGCATTAGGGGAATGCATGTCCCTGTGTTCTATTTTGCAATTGTTCTTTGTGCAAAGTAGCATGCAAAGTGCAAAAAACATGGATGACTTAACCAATTTTTGGTAGCAAATGGAACTTGTCAGTATCACTTTAACAGCTGATTATTGAAAAACAACACATTTAAATAAAGCAGAAGGCAAAGTCTACGGTGTGCTGTTCTGAATCCATTACTAAGATATGCTATCTGTACATGTTTAGTTTCCTTTCCCAATTAGACACTGTAAAATTTAGAATGCCGGGAAGGCAAATGGTTAAAGTAGTGGAAATAAAAAAGATAATCCAACAAATATTCCACTTTCTAAAGCAATAAGAGAAGAACCGTACAAATGTTTTTTCCTACTTCTGTATCAATATGCAAGGCTCCTTTCACTTTCTGTGATTTGTTTGACAGTAATGGACGGTCATTCAGAAATTCCAACTACTTCATAAATAAGTACTGAATTTCCAAATCCCAAATTAGGGCACTGCAAACTCACACATCAATATTCTGCTGTATATCATCATGACAATGTGTGCCACTATTGATTAAACAATTAAAACACAAAAATGGAAGTATTTCCATATGTTTTCTCATTGATTTTAGAAACCAAAATCAATGTTTAGTGTGTGTGTCAATAAGTTATTGACCATAAATTTACTTAGGGATTGAGAGGCATTATGCTGTACTGATAGAGGATTTGCTGTTCCAAGTCTATTAGACAAAAACAAGATGAGTTATATTTTTGAAAAGAATTATTCAACACCCAACAAGCTGGGTTAGTATAAATCAGAGAGATAAAACTGCATATCGAATGTGAGAAGTGGGCCCTGTCGTTTCATTAGTAAGCATTTTCCTATGCCAATGTCTTTATTGCTTCACCGTTAAACTGCACTCGGTGGAGCAATAAGGTCAACCAACTTTGATTGCTTTGCAAATGAATTGGCCGGGTAATGTTCATTATTTTGGCCCCTGCGTGATCATTCTTAACAATGAAATCTGACAGCGATCAGTCAAAGCAAAGAAGTTCAGCTGATCAAAGACCCTTGGGTAGGTGATCATCAGTTGACACGGAAATACAAATGTTCTTCAGCACAATCACCCTAGTGCAATGGCTCCAAGGATTTTGGATTATAAAAAACTATACTGTTACACTTAACAGCTGCCATAGGAATGCAGAGGAAGAGTATTTTGTGCGCAAAAAGCTAAATCCAATACAGGAAAAGGTAGATATGGACACCAAAAACACAATTCAAAGTTGAGAACTAGATAAACCAGTGGTCCAGGTGTTCCAGTCCCAGACCTTCAGCTTAGGGAAGCAGAAAAACATAAAACAGATAAATGTGGGCGTTAGGAACTCAAAGGATCCACAAACAAAAATGTATTAATAAAGTAAAAAAAAATATCCTTTGATAAAGTGTCTTTTGGACACAAAGCACATAATATTTGAGAGATGATGGAATATATAAAGATTTTTCTACTTTTTAATACGTTTTTGTTGATCTTTTGAGTGACCAACACCCACATTGTTCTGTTTGCGATAAGCTAGATCCTCATGCTTTTACTGTATAATTAAATGGAAATAAGTGTTAGAGAAAGAGAGTCATTTGCTCGCTTAATTGTCTTTTAAGACACATTCCACTCCTCAATGATATTCTTTTCAAAATAAGAATCTATTACATTCAAGCAAATAAATTATTCAACATTTTATGTAAGGGCAGCTTGATGGGAAGTGGTATTAAAACCTTTTTTTTAGTGTCCCAGTCACCATCCTTGATGGCATTACTGCCGATAATGTAATAAAGATGCACAGTGCTGCTAATATGGATGGGTATGCTGAGACCACAGGCTGCAGATAGGTAGGACCGAGAATGTTTCTTTGCCTCATGTAGTAGCTTTATTAGTATTAGTAGCTAAATGCACATCATGGGGCTGATTTATTAAATTACGACAGGTACAAAATACAAAAAAAAATCGTATTTGTTTGTACTGCGTGTATTTTCTGAGACTTTTTCGCACTTTGCGACAAAATTTGTGCGACAAAATCGTATTCTTGCTCTGAGTACAAAAGTTTCGGATTCATTCAAGCTTCCGTATCGTGACTTTCCTTGGGCCAGGTTGGAGCTGCAGAGTGCCATTGAGCCCTATGGGAGGCTTTCCTTGGGCCGGGTTGGAGCTGCAGAGTGCCATTGAGTCCTATGGGAGACTTTCCTTGGGCCGGGTTGGAGCTGCAGAGTGCCATTGAGCCCTATGGGAGACTTTCCTTGGGCCGGGTTGGAGCTGCAGAGTGCCATTGAGTCCTATGGGAGACTTTCCTTGGGCCGGGTTGGAGCTGCAGAGTGCCATTGAGCCCTATGGGAGACTTTCCTTGGGCCGGGTTGGAGCTGCAGAGTGCCATTGAGCCCTATGGGAGACTTTCCTTGGGCCAGGTTGGAGCTGCAGAGTGCCATTGAGCCCTATGGGAGACTTTCCTTGGGCCGGGTTGGAGCTGCAGAGTGCCATTGAGCCCTATGGGAGACTTTCCTTGGGCCGGGTTGGAGCTGCAGAGTGCCATTGAGCCCTATGGGAGACTTTCCTTGGGCCAGGTTGGAGCTGCAGAGTGCCATTGAGCCCTATGGGAGACTTTCCTTGGGCCGGGTTGGAGCTGCAGAGTGCCATTGAGCCCTATGGGAGACTTTCCTTGGGCCGGGTTGGAGCTGCAGAGTGCCATTGAGCCCTATGGGAGACTTTCCTTGGGCCAGGTTGGAGCTGCAGAGTGCCATTGAGCCCTATGGGAGACTTTCCTTGGGCCGGGTTGGAGCTGCAGAGTGCCATTGAGCCCTATGGGAGACTTTCCTTGGGCCAGGTTGGAGCTGCAGAGTGCCACTGAGTCCTATGGGAAGCTTCCAAAATCATGTACAGAAGGATCAAAGTCAGAAAGGTTTTCCCGCCGTTTATGATCAGATAAGAAAATTTTGTGACTTTCGGATCGCCAATACGATATTATTGTGACTAATACGATTTTTTTCAGAAGCATTTTCGTGATATTTGCGATCATCAGAAATGTTTGTATTTAATCCGAATTTTTCCCATTTCGGGATTCAAACTTGTACTTTGATGAATCAGCCCCTATGCCTTAATGTCCTATATATATATATATACTGTATATATATTGATAATAGTTGAAAGAACTTCTCATCTCTGTCTATATGAATTTTGTGGTCTCCACCTTATTGCCCCACCACCTAATGGTTTAATTTAGTGGACATGGTGTAGCTCCCATCATTCCCAGCTACAGTCAGGTGATGCCAGTGGTGGCCAATAAAATGGGCATCCATTTGGAAGTTTTAACCTTGAAAGCAAGCAAGATTCAGGTAATACTGTGTAAAATGTATAATGAAGCAGTTCTTCTTTAATTTAGATGCTGCTCATTACCTTACAAATGTTCAACTCTATTGTAGAGATTATTTCATTACCTTTAGTATTATTCCTAGAACAGTGCACTGCTAGAACCAACTTTTGAGCTTTGCATCATCCTATCTACTGTATATAATAAAATCTCAGTTGAAGGAAGGATATTTAGGTGCAGATAATCATCTTAAACATTTTAAGCAAAGCTTGTGCATTCATTTCTTCATTTCTACATATAATCTCATTGCATAAAAGCTTCATGTAATGTAGGTGGCTTTAAAACCTCATTTTCAAAAGCTAGTTTAGTGTTCCTGCTTAAGCATCATCTGCTGTCATAAGGCTATGTATCATTACCTTTAATAGATATCGTTACAAGAATCCATATCTTCTCATACATTATTAAGTATCTACGAAGCAATGTTGCACACTCATCACTTATTTTAGAAATTGACTACTGATAAAACGCATGTGGTTAAGATCCTCTTTCAGAGATTTTCTTCTTATCACTCAGCCATTTCCACTAAGCCCCCTAACCTTCAGCTTTTCCTGCTCATTTTAATGGCTCACTATCTTTCTGATGGATTTTTATGCTGTTTTCCCTACCACACACATATATTGCTGCCATACATCTTTCAGGAGATAGTTTGCTGAGAGAAAATCTTAAGTTTTGACACAACGGATTATGATGATTAGGGAATCGGTTTCTTTGCATAAAAGTTTTGCGTGTCGGTTGAAGCCATTTTTAACATTAGGAATGATATAATGCAGGGTTGTAAGAATTTTAATTTACGTATAATAGAGACCCTTGTTTGCTCTTCCTAACGTGCCATTGCTCTTGTCTCCTGGACCTCAGGAGCTTCAAATTTACACCAGAGAGGTGATAAATGATATTTACCTTTAGAAGAAATGTTTTATTTCATCACTTTCACTTGGCTGCATATAAAGACAGCTTTCTAGACATTTGCTTTAGATGGCCCAGTGTGATACTCCATTTATATACATAATTATCACACTTTTCTATTGACATTTATGTCATGACTGCGGTGTCTTTTGCCATGGTGTCAAAACAATGTTACTAAATCCAAGTTGGGGTTGAGAAGAGGCACAGGTCAATCAAGTTTTTGCAAATCATTTCTACTTAACTTATACTTGAGTAAAAAAATGTCTCAGAGTTGTCTTTAATTTGCTTTAGAACAGTGGTTCCCAACCTTTTTTGCACCACGGACCGGTTTCAAGCCAAGACAATTTTTCCAAGGACCGGGGATGGGGGGTACGGCGCAACTAGTGCTAGTTAAATTTTATATTATGCACTTTACTATTAATATTATTATTACATACAGCTTAATAAAGTACTTTGGTCCTTGTAATCAGTAGAAATCTTCCTGGGCTTCCCATAGCTATTGTCATGGCTGTGTAACGCATCAGGGAGTTGGGATCACAAGTAATTGGCAGCAGAGGTGGCCCGCTTCAGCACAGCCCACGGCCCGGCACTGGTCCCCGGACCGGTGGTTGGGGACCCCTGCTTTAGAATGGTCATACTGTTTGCAAAACCCAGTAGCCTAGTATTTTCTCTTTTGCTAAAATACCTGCTTTTGGATACCCTAAGGGGCATATTTATTATGCTGTGTAAAAAACGGCACACATCGCCAGGCTTCGCCGTGTAAAAACGGCATAAAATCGGCATAATTTTTTAAACGGTTTTTCTACCACCGGAACTTATGGAAAATAACGGAGTAATATCCAGCGTAATATCCAGCGTTCAGACGCCGATCTTTTCCATTTATTTTACAAAGCTTTTGTGCCAGCTTCTGAGCTAAGTCTAAACAGGGTCAATTCATTCAAGAGGAACAAAAAGGCGGTTATCGCACATGTCACTTCCTAACTATGTAATTTCTCCTTCTCACTATACACCTGACAAAGGGCATCTTGGCTTGAAACATGTAGTGTAAATAAAGAACAAAGTTGAGCAGTATTTCTGTCTTAAAGCCCCTTTCTTGTTCTTCTTGGATTAAGGAACAAAATGCTCATCAAAATGTATTCACCGAGACAGCAGTGAACAATTTTAGACTGGCTCACCAGGATACCAGGAAAGCTACCGGTGGTCCCAGGTGTCAGTGGGCCCTTCTGCTCACCCAACCATTTGCCTTGTATGCCAATAGCATGGCCATTACTCAATTCTATATGAGAAGAAACAGAAGAAATGGAGGAAAGGATGGATAATAGTATGTAAAAAGAAGTAATTAAGAGACTAAAGAAAGTGAGTGAACATAGAAGGGGAGGGAGGGCCTAAGGTCTAAGGTTTTCTGGTGGCCCTTGGCACCCCAGTCCGACACTGGTAGTGAAATATGTCAGATGAATTGCTTTCCACAATAGAAACTATTCTTTGGTTATATCTTGTGTTATCACTATAGGCAAACATATAGGCATCTTTCTAATTAGTTTTGAACACTTTTCACTTTAATATCCTGCAGTGGAGTATTCTACAGACTTACTGAGTAGATATTGGGCTAAGAGCCAATTATACTGGTCACGCTCCATCTAGTACTTTAAGAGTAAGGACAATTGGGACCTCAGGTATTATTATAGTGGCCACTGTAATAAAAGTCTCCTACAAACAACATTTACTGTGACGTTTCAAGAAAATACATGAAAACTGACTAAATGTAAAGGTTCAGTCCAACTTGAAATCAACTTTTTAGACTTGTGTGGAACTATTTGCCTTTTAGCTCTTTAGTTCTATTCTCCAGCCTAAGTTTAAAATTAAAATTGTGATTTAAAATGCTGCTTTGGTAGAGGAATGGTCACCGGTTACTACATCGTGAGTTCCAAACTATAATATAAAATACTATTAGCAAGTCGGAACATTTGCCGAAATTGCAAATCAGGAAATTAAAAAGAAGGTAGGATAAAAACATATTCTCACAAGTCACATAGAGAAATACAGGGATTATAACTGTACTAATAATAAAGGAAGAAGGAATCTGAAGGTGTCAGTCAAAGTTACACTCTCACCTGTATTTTAAGAGAGTGAGATTTATTGGTGCCACTTTGAGTTTCTCTGTTAAATCTGGCAACCATATGTATATGTGATTCAGACCCAGACGCTTGCCTTGTCAAAAATAATATGGTTTATATTTTAATCATTTACTTATTATTTTAGATTGACTTTCAAACCATAATCTAAAGGCATTAAAGGGTAATTCAAAGAAAAATAATTGTGCTAATGGGCACTGTGGATCAGAGACATCAAGACAGGTTACAGGAGGATAGGGGGTTACAGTATGTTGGGTTTATTAGTAATGGCCTTCTTTTTCATACCCTCATGCCCTTTAGGTGGCTACACTTTTAATAGGCTGCTTCCCATGAAAATGACCCTTTCTCTACAACTATGCAATGTAGCCACCCACATGGATTGCCATATGGCACTGATCTTCTCATTCTGCTGATGGGCTTAAAGGAGAAAGAAAGTCATTTTGACATTTTACTGCCAATAGATTCACTATATCAGTGCCACCTAGAACACTATATTTATTCTACAGAAAGCTTTACCATACCTTAGTAAACAGCCTTAGAAGCTTTCTCTGTTTGTTTAAGATTGCAGCTGCCATTTTAGCTTGGTCTTAATAGCTTCCTGCTTGCAGCTTAGCCATTATAGCTCAGATTACACATTCCTAAGAGTAGGGGGAGTGAGTTTTATGAATTCATATGAAAAAAGGGGGAGCAGGAGAGAGGAGAGAACTGCATAGACTCTGGCCCCGGGAATTAAAGAATTTTCTGAGACACTTAAGAACATGTTTACCAAAAATGAGACAAGAAATCCTGTGTTTCTTTTGATAGAGGAGTCAGTGCAGTGTTTCTGTGAGTGCCTATTGCTGTATTTACATAGAACTTTCTGATAAAGTTTACTTTTTTTTTTACCTTTCCTTCCCCTTTAATGAACGGGCCCCTGCCAGCCTTCAACTGCTGGATAATCCTGGGAATAATATCTTTATATTTTGCATTTGATCATAATGACCTTAGACACACTTGTATAACTAATGTCGAGCACACTCAATTGTGATTTGATTTCTGGGAAAGGTTCAATGGGAAAAAAAATTCAAATTGCAACCAACAAAAACAAACAAAACATGGCAGAGATTGCTTGGGGACAAGAACGTGAGCATTTCTAGTGATACCCCTGCACAGCAATGCCAGCTCCTGCCACAAGCATTTACCATTCAAACAAATGGGAAGAGGATACAGGCAGGCAGGCAAAACACTCACCTTGAAATGAACTGTGAAATGATTGGTGTGCTCAAATGCATAAATCATGGCGGCTCCTTCTGTGTCCACATAACTGCTGGCAAGGGCTGGAAAATGTTATAGTGCATATATTGCCAGTAATTAATCCTATGTTGTATCTGTGCATGATACTCTAATGAAGGACTCTGCCAGGCTTCACTCTCAGCCACGCTGCTTCCTTTTTTAATGGAACTTAATTTCATTTAACCTGGCTGATACATTTACTACAAAAAGCATTTACAAAATCCTTGATCCAGTACAAAGAGTATTTCAAGTGAGAGGGAATGAAATATTTTTCCGTACTTCAGCATAGAAATCCGGGAGAGCCGCGCCGCCGATAGCAGGAACTGTTTTCTATGGTTGTTAGAAAGCAATATATGAGCCAAACACAAAGTGCAGAATTATCCTTTTTTTTCCTGCTCAAAGTTCTCTCCGTCTTTTTTTTTTTTTTATTGGTAATAACTCTTCCAGAATAAAAACTGATAAGATGTTTTGTTTTTTGGGGGTCTGACTCTGAAACCTATAATAGATATTCACAAATAACACGCTGAGGAGCAAGTGTGCTCTCGGCAGGTGGCCTTGCCGACTGATCTATCAGTACAAACAATGGTATCCCTGTGTTTTAGCAGTCAGTAGTTAATTCCTTTACATTGTTACAAACACGGGATTTAAAAATATCACAGAATAATTGTTGCACGTGATGGATTAAATTAGACGTGCCCACACATAACCAATGCGCAGTTTATTTTTAGCACAGTTTCCCCGTAGAGATCAACTTCAGAAAATTAATATCATTTTTAAGATGTTGTTTCTGCCTATGAAACAGTAACCTAACTGTAGTATCCCTCAGGGAAAGTCCTGCTTATTCCTCATACAGCCTATTGGAATGCACCAAATACTGTCCTTGTTACTACTGGTATAAGACCCCTTATCTGGAAACCCATTATTCAGAAAATGCTGAATTACGTAAAGGCCATCTCCCATAGACTCCATTATAAGCAAATAATTAAAATTTTTAAAAATGATTTCCTTTTTCTCTGTAATAATAAAACAGTACCCTTTACTTGATCACAAATAAGATATAATTACCCCTTATTGGGGGCAGAACAGCCCTATTGGGTTTATTTAATGGTTAAATGATTCCCTTTTCTCTGTAATAATAAAACAGTACCTGTACTTGATCCCAACTAAGATATAATTACCCCTTATTGGGGGCAGAACAGCCCTATTGGGTTTATTTAATGGTTAAATGATTCCCTTTTCTCTGTAATAATAAAACAGTACCTGTACTTGATCCCAACTAAGATATAATTACCCCTTATTGGGGGCAGAACAGCCCTATTGGGTTTATTTAATGGTTAAATGATTCCCTTTTCTCTGTAATAATAAAACAGTACCTTTACTTGATCACAAATAAGATATAATTGATTCTTATTGGAGCTAAAACAATCCTATTTGGTTTAATTACAGTTTAAATAATTTTTTTAGCAGATGCTTTTATTGAGGAGATGCAAATTACAGAAAAACACCTAATCCCGGAAAATGCCTGAGCATTCCAGATAACGGGTCCCATACCTGTACTTATATGAAATATCATATGAAATTTTTTAAGTGCCAGCAGTAGATTTAGACAGACGGTGGGTGAAATGGGTCATGATCTATGATAAGCAGGTAAAACCTTTATAAAAAAAATGCTTAGGAACCAATGATTTAGTTTATAGGGCCTCCTGTTCCCTTTGTGCCCTATGTCAATTGGTGAGCATAGTTGTGCCAAAAGAATAGGGTGCAGGCATCACTTGCATGCCAAACACCAGAAAATATTGTGCCCAGTCCAGTTGTGTCCATTTAGGAGCACCAAACATAATTGCGTTAAACACTGGACATGGAGATTGCAATAGAAATTGTACTTTTGGTAAATATGTCCTCTTGTCTTTCTGTGTAAGTGCATAAAAAGAAGCAGCCATGGTTGCACTAATGGGTAAACCTCGTCAAAAACTCCAGTGCCAAATAGTAATGAATGATAACATTTGTTGTTTTAGTAATTAACTTTTTCAGTAAAATCTCTCCTTGGTGGTTTACCCTTTGGTTAACGAGCCCAACAGGTAATAACAAGAAAACAGATAAGCAAAAATATTGGTATATTTATATGCAAGAATGTTTAGTTCATCAAATATGTTTTCAACCCAAAAAATCACTCTAATTAAGCCTTAATATAGGCTTTGCTGTGCATCTAAAGAATTACTGTCCCTAAGGATAAACCCGCTCTGACAACTAATGCTTTAGGGCTCTGGCACACGGGGAGATTAGTCGCCCGCGACAAACTCCCTGTTCGCGGGCGACTAATCTCCCCGAGTTGCCTTCCCCTGCCATCCCACCGGCGAACATGTAAGTCGCCAGCGAGATGGCACACGCGGCAGCGCGATTTCCCGAAATCGGCGAAAAAGACTCGCGAGGCTTTTTCGGTGATTTGCGCGAAATCGCGCCGCCGCGTGTGCCATCCCGCCGGCGACTTACATGTTTTCTGGAGCTTAGTAGCTGCTGCTAGTAGCCCAGTATGTCTTCACCCTTAGGCTAATGACACATCCAGTATCTTGAGATCACATTCTCCACTCTCATTGCATGGACTGTATGTAGATGATCCATACAAAACCTGCTAGATAAACACTATTTTATCTTGAACATTATCCTATTTTTACATCATCTTAATGTTTTAAATATTGTTCAGTAAAACATTTTCCCACAGCAAGTTATATCAAACAAAATATTTGCTGGTTAATATATCCATAAGTGATCATTTAATAAGACATTCCCCTTCAGAAGGGATTTTTGTTGTATTAAATAGAGACTGTTGAACCATTTCTTTATAAATAAAAAGCCCCAAACACGCAATTGTACTCTGGTAAATAGGATACAGCATGCAGTGATACATATATATATATACTGTATATATATATATATATATACACAATGGGATGCACATTTATCAGAAAGCCTGAGATCACCGGAGCTTATAAATCAATATATGACATGAGTACTGGTAACCAATAAAAAAGGGGGACAATGATAAAAAAGAAAATGCAGATATGCACACTTTCCAAAAATTGTTTTAGCAGATAAATGAACTATTAATTATAAATGTCACGTTCCTCCTATAAGATTGATAATGGTCTCATCAGCACCCCGAATAAACATGTTACAACAGGAACACAGAAATGGGCGATAAAAACCAGTTATAAGAAGTTGAAGATACGACGGGATCCATGACTGTAGGCGCTTCTGCTTCATTGATTTTATTATGCGTTTTAATATGAGAAGGATCAGAATGAATGCATTTTTCCTCTGCAATGTGTCCCATAATCAATCTAATATGTATTCTTGTATGAGCAATAACCTACCAAATCACTTTTGGCTCCCAGAGCTTTTAATCTCTGAAAGAAGAAGCTGAACCACAAAGATTGCAATCAATAAGGAAATTAACTAACTTCTGCAAGTTATAAAAGACCTGAATCACAAAGTTTGCAATTAACAGCCAGACTAACTGAGCAAGCTTGCCATCTGTTGGAGATATTACCTGCATGACAAACAAAGCACTTCTGTTTAAAAGTCAAAGAAACATAGACTCTCTATCAAACTTTAAGCCTTCTCAAAGTATAAAGGCAAAACTACCCCTACAACTGCATTGTCTAGCGTAAAAATAGATCCTCATGATGTTTAGGGTGTTAACCATGATCCCTTTTAAAATAGTAATATTCCAAGACTAAACAATAGTACAGGTATGGGATCCCTTATCTGGAAACCTGTTATCCAGAAAGTTCCGAATTACAGAAAGCCCGTCTCCCATAGACTCCATTTTTATCAAATAATTCAGAATTTTAAAACGGATTTCCTTTTTCTCTTTAGTAATAAAGCAGTACCTTGTAATTGATCCCAACTAAGATATAAATAATCTTTACCGGATGCACAACAATACTATTGGGTTTAATTAATGTTTTATTGATTTTTTAGTAGACTTAAGGTATGGAGATCCACATTACCGAAAGACCCCTTATCCAGAATACCCTTGCCTTGGTCCCGAGCATTGTGGATAATGGGTCCTATACCTGTAGATACATACCTGTAATTCATTATAAACTGTATCATGATTTCAAGATCTGGGTAACCATTCAAGAGTCCAAACAGTCCAAAATAATGTCTAAATAATAAATTATATAATCCAAAGACTAATGCCCTTCAGAAACTCCTAAAAGCCATGCTGTGACATTTTATCTTTGAAATTTAATTGGGGTATGCCTAGGGCTTTCATTGATTTACAGCACCGCTGTATCAGACGGTATAATGGATATAATGGGTTAGACTTTTTAAATGCATGTTTTGAGGGATCCAATGGGTAGGAAAGAGTTTAAATCAGACAATTATTCAATTAAATGTTTCAATTATAAGAATAGGGCATACAGAATAAAAAGAGGGATGGGGGAACATGTATATCCAAGCATAAGAGTAATAATAGGAAGAAAAGAATAGTTTCAGCAATCTTTTTAAATTGTGACCAGTCTATCAATGCCAGTTTGTTTATTACAGTGTTAAGTGTATCAGAGATGTTCTATCATTCAAGTGTAGTATGTACATTGCAATATAGTATGCAACAGTAGCTGATGACACCAAAGTAGCTATATGGTTTAAATCAGAAGCTACACAATGCAGCCTCCGTAACTTTTGGATCTAAATAAGCCACATGAAAGAAGTCTTCCTCTTATTCATTAACACTTTTTGTTTAAAATAGTAAGATCTCCATTGGTCAAATTAATATTTGAGGGAAACAAATCTGACTGTCTGTGCTATGGAACAATAAGGCTCATTTATAAAGTGCAACCGAGATTGCACAAAGATGGCTGCTAATTTTAAGCGAATTGGGGAATGTTGAGGAACCCTGGCGCTACCAACACCCAGAACCCTAAGGTTTCCTTAAACCGGATATTCCCCAACCATTTTTACCCATGAGCAACATTTCAATGAAAAAAAAAGCTGGGGAGCACAACACAAGCACTATACTAGTTAGTGTACAATAAGGACTCATATTGGTTAATTAGTAGCCCAATGTGGACTGACAGGCTACTAGAGGCTCTGTTTATGTTCTTTATGCCTCCAAAACTTGCCTCCAATTCATAAACTTAAAAATGGGCACCAATTTTGAGGACACTGGGAGCAACATCCAAGGGGTTGGTGAGCAACATGTTGCCCCCGGGCCACTAGTTGGGGATCACTGCCTTAGACCTTTGCACTATTAGTTACACCAGACTTGCACCCAAAGAATTACATTAACACCATTTTAACACTGACATCAGATTTACCAGCTTTAATAGGAAGAACATGATCTAGCTTTTCATTTATGAAACAACTTTGGAGCAAATAAAATTTAAATTGGTTTCCCAACTTTATCTGAATCCTATGTTGCTTTCATGCTCTTGTTCTAGCAGACAACTGACAACAATGGGAATAACAGAACACTTATTACAGAGGTGCACAGCAATTAGATCAAGGCTTCTCCTACTGCAAGTGGTTACTACTACACATTTATTTTTTACCTTTTAAAGTACACTACAGACCTTTTTCATAACCCATAATAGGTTTTGTTAACTGTGGCTCAGAACAATGTTTTCCCAACTCCAGTCTACTGACTCATTATACTTAACTGCTTTGTTTTATATATCCAGGTAATGCGGTGGATTTGCCTTGGTTACAAGCCGTACTTTGCCTTTGTAGCTCTCCCCTATTATGACATTTATCATAAGGGGTTATTTATGTGTATTGTTTACATCAGAGCTCCTATTATGTTCAGTAATAAAAACGCTGCACTGGTAGTTCAGTCAAAACTAGGTCACGCAGCTATTTTCTGTGTTACAGTACTTAGGATAAGTGTCTAAACAAGAAATGCAGCTCTGGGATAATTTGGCCTTCAATTTTTTTTTTTCAGATCTGTCAATCAAAGCATCTTTTCAGCCACAGGGCAGGAATAGCTGCGTAAATAAACTGAGAAGCATTCAGAATAAGTGGATCAAAGATGCAAACACATCCTTCTCTGTGCGGTTCTGTTATCAAACAGGCAAAAACAATGGAAAATTAGGACTACAGAAAGGCACATACATACTGTCTATAAATTAATTTTGCTTCAAGAGCATACATTCTAATCAATAATTTGTGTTACACTATGCTAATAGGTTAAAGGACATATATATATATATATATATATATATACAGTATAACATAATTATGAGGGAATTAAATGAACATTGAAGACAAATAAAGTAATTGTGTGGCATATCCGATGGCCAAATATATGTGGACACCTCTTCTAAATACATGTATGGGATCCCTTATCCAGAAACCCGTAATTCAGAAAGTTCCAAACTACGGAAAGGCCATCTTCCATAGACTCCATTATAAGCAATCAATTCTAATTTTAAAAAACAATTTCCTTTTTCTCTGTAATAATAAAACAGTACTTGTACTTGACCCCAACTAAGATATAATTACCCCTTATTGGGGGCAGAACAGCCCTATTGGGTTTATTTAATGGTTAAATGATTCCCTTTTCTCTGTAATAATAAAACAGTACCTGTACTTGATCCCAACTAAGATATAATTACCCCTTATTGGGGGCAGAACAGCCCTATTGGGTTTATTTAATGGTTAAATGATTCCCTTTTCTCTGTAATAATAAAACAGTACCTGTACTTGATCCCAACTAAGATATAATTACCCCTTATTGGGGGCAGAACAGCCCTATTGGGTTTATTCAATATTTAAATGGTTTTTAGCAGATTTAAATTATGGAGATCCAAATTACGAAAAGATCCCTTATCCGGAAAAAAACCCAGGTCCCGAGCATTCTGGATAACAGGTCCCATACCTGTATTGGGATTGTCTATATGAGCCACAATCATTACTGATACAAGTGCCACTACATCATATATTGACATTCGGCAGAATTCTAAGCTTTCTACTTTGTGGCAATGGTTTAGTAAAGGGTCTTTCCTGCTTCAGTGGGATAATAACTCTGTGTACAAAGGAAAGACCATACAGAATGTATTTGCTGGTATGGGAGTGGGAGGATTTGACTGGCCGGCACAAAGCCCTGACTTTAACCCAACTGAACCCCTGTAGGATGAACTGAATACCAATTGCAAGCCATATCCTGATTGTCCAACATCAGCCCCCAACATTTTACACACAAAAGGATGCAAATTCCACCAACAATCTTCCGACATCTGGTGAAAAGCCTTCCCACCAGAGAAGAGGGTAAAGGCTGTTTGAGCAGCAAAAAGTTGAAAAACTTCATATTAATATGCCTGGTTTTGGAAGGAGATGTTGCACAGTCAGATGTCCACATATGCCTATATGCCATCCCTGCCCACCCCTCATGAAGGCAGGGCTCATAGGGTAAACTCAGTTCTATGCACTCCAAAACAGCAATTCTTCTACCTGCAGGGCACATAGTGAAAACAAAAATGGCTGCCTGTGCTCGTTCTTTGTGCTTTTTGTACCCCACAATAGTGCCCCTATAATGCATCTATTACAGTGGTTCACAACCTTCCTAACGCCGCAACCCTTTAATACAGTTCCTCATGTTGCGGTGACCCCCAACCATTTAATTATTCCAAAGACCATCAGAAATATGTGTTTTCCGATAGTCTTAGGCGACCCCTGTGAAATGGTCTTTCGACCCCCAAAGGGGTCCCGACCCACAGGTTGAGAACCGCTGATCTATTACAATATAACAGATTTCTGTGCTGATATAAAAGGAGCTAAATATTAGCATTAGCGGCTAAATTCAATCCACGGCTTTCGTTCTGGGGGATACATGTCATAAAGTGCAAATTATTTTTACCAACTTATTTTTATTTTATTCTACTCTCTCGGGGCTCGCAAACGCATTACAACACGCCATATAGTGACAATGCAACAAACCAAAATGAAGAAAAGAGCAGCCTTTAAACACTACTTTGATTGAACAGCACGGCAAGATGTATTTATATGCTACGCAGCACACAGGTTTTATTCTTTGACCGTCACTTATATGTGTAACAAGATCATTCTTTTTAAGGTAATATATTAAATTAAGCATTGGACATTTCGTTAAGGCTTTTATTCTCTCCCAATCTGCCTTTCACTGCGGTTTATGAATCGCACACAAAGTATAGTAGTAAAGGACAGACTATATTTATTACGTGAGGCAGGACGGTTATGCCTTTTTGTGGGCTATGGTGAAGAGTTCATATTCAAACAATGAGGCGACTCTGGGCAGGACTGGGCTTATAGTTAATGCCAGTTTAAAAAACGAGCAGTAAACAATGGATTCGGCTCACAGAAAGGTAATTCCGTCCTGTACTTGAATTCCTAAAACTGATGGTCTCGCTGCAGAAAATGACAAACTAAACTGTTGAGCTCTTGGACCCTACTGTTGAGATTATTCAGGCTGTCTAAAAAAAAAAGGGAACAAATAGGAGACTAAAAAACACTGTTTTCTATATGCAAAAAATGTTCTGATCTATCTTGTATTCATCTAGGACTGATAGCTACAGGGAAAGACTGCTACCAAGATAAGTCTCTGCTTGCAAGCCTCGCGTCCCTGGCTTCTCCATTGGCATTTTAATGAAGAACTCTGTTGGTCTAATGCCTGGCAGGTCTAGCAGCAAAATTGCAATACTTCTGAAATGGCAAAGGCTGAAATTACGAGTTAAGGTGAAACTAACATTTGCAGATGGAGGAGTAAAATGTTAATAGTAATATTAGAACATCTTTCTTGGTTTTTTTGTTTTTTTTTAATCTTCATTCTAGTTCAATACTGGTACAGGTATGGGACCCATTATCCAGAATGCTTGGGACCTGGGGTTTTCCAGATAAGGGGTCTTTTTGTAATTGGGATCTCCTACCTTAAGTCAGTTTAGACAATAAATAAACCCAATAGGATTGTTTTGCCTCCAATAAGGATTAATTATATCTTAGTTGGGATCAAGGACACGGTTCTGTTTTATTATTACAGAGAAAAAAAAGAAATGTGTATTATTTGATTAAAATGAAGTCTATGAGAGGTGGCCTTTCCATAATTCAGAATTTTCTGGATAATGGGTTTCCAGATAAGGGGTCCAATACCTGTACAGGTATAGGACCCATTATCCAAAATGCTCGGGACCAAGGGTATTCTGGATTTTGGGTCTTTCCATTAATTGGATCGCCATACCTTAAGTCCACTAAAAAATTAATAAAACCTAACAGGATTGTTTTGCCTCCAATCAAGATAAATTATATCTTAGTTGGGATCAAGTACAGGTATCGGACCCCTTATCCGGAAACCCGTTATCCAGAAAGCTCCGAATTACGGAAAGCCCATCTGCCATAGACTCCATTATAAGCAAATAATTCAGAATTTTAAAACTGATTTCCTTTTTCTATGTAGAAATAAAACTGTACCTTGTAATGGATCCCAATTAAGATATAAATAATCCTTATTGGATGCAAAACAATCCTATTGGGTTTAATTAATGTTTTATTGATTTTTCAGTAGACTTAAGGTATTGAGATCCAAATTACGGAAAGACCCCTTATCCGGAATACCCTTGGTCCCGAGCATTCTGGATAATGGGTCCTATACCTGTACAAGGTACGGTTTTATTACTACAGACAAAAAGGAAATCAGTTTTAAAATATTTGATTAAAATGGAATCTATGGGAGATGGGCTTTCTGTAATTCAGAGCTTTCTGGATAATGGGTTTCCAGATAAGGGATCCCATACCTGTACTAATCCCCTATATATTAACTACAGACAGGCCACACCCACACTCGGACTTGGATAAGCAAAATACCTGACATTTATTGCAGAATGCCTATTTCCTATGTGTTATTCATCATTTGTTCAAACACAACACACAACAGCAAATGTAAAGTTTATAGACTTTCTTAAAGTTTATGGACACAGTGTGTTTTTTTTAATGTTAAACTATTATAATTTATTCTTCAGAACATCCATAAAATCTCAATAAACAGGCTCAACTTACTTGAACTTGTAATTTTGTATAATAATGATACATGGAAATAGCAGGAGCTCTACATTCAGCCATACCGTTGCTGTGGACTCAAGTAACAAGCTGTTCAAGCTCTCTTTTCCTAAATCAATTACATAATCATTTAGGGGTACAATGATTTGTTGTATCATTACTAGTGAATACATCATTACTAGCGAATCTGTCCCGTTTCACTCTGCCGAAAAATGCGGAAATTCACTGTGAATCCATGCCTGGCGAAACATTACGCCCATCACTAATCGTTACGGCTTGTCACTCAATGGAGTCTCAAGAGGGCAGGTAGCTGGGGACTTAAGTATGCAGAAAGCAAGAGGTCATTTTGAAATACTTCCCTCAGCTAACCACCCATCCCTAACACTCCAGCAACTACGGATGCCACCTTTCTGAAAAACTATTACCGGCCAGTGGGGGTGAGAATAAAAAGGGGACGTATAAGGCAATGCTTGTGACATAAAAGAGGCAGGTCAATAAGGCATGATGGCAGAGGAAAAAAGTTTGGGTGGGATTGGGGGTGGATCAAATGCTTCAGGGTATTAAAAATTTACCAGCAACTACATTACCGGCCTTGGCAGGTGTTTTACCAGCCAAGGTGGCAACCCTACCAGCAACACAATAAAATATCTCATACCAATGAAAATGCCCATAGTATGTGGAATAGGGACTTAGACTGTAAGCTCCAATGGGTAAGATAATAATGTCAAGGATGTACAGGAACTCATTCACCATCAGCAGCCACAAAAGTTTAAAAAAAAGGACCCAAAGCACCATATTTTTCTTTATTTGGTGTCCTAGATGCTGAATGGAGCTCAAAGACCTGCACTTTTCTCATTAATGCATTAATGTGTTTTTCAGGGGCAGGTTGGCGGCCACACATGGGACACCCCTTAGAAACCCTCTAATTAGCACATCATTCAAATGTGCAAGCATTTGCAAAGAATAGCAATGCTTACAAGGAGCATTGGTGCCCAGTACTTAAGGCCTATTAATGAAAAATGTGTACCCATGGCATTAATAAATAACCCCTATAAATTCCTGCATTTAAAGAGATCAAAGCAATCACCCAAGGAGTTAAAGAAGAAGCCAATTGTTCTATGTGGGTATGTACAAGATTGATTGTTTATAGTAAGGAGTCCCAGACATCTGGGATGGTATTGCTACTGTATGAAACACTAGGGAGTATATTGTCACAATATGAGGTACCTTTTTGATGTATTTTACCTCTTAACTTGATGTAAACTGAGCCTAATAAATCTCTGGGTTCTGTTAATTTCATGCATTGTGAGTTCTACACACAGAATGGTCCCTGGGTAGGATTTGGTGGAAAAAGTGAAAAAAAAAAGGCCTCTGCGAGTCCTTATGGGGGATTCTATTTTTGCATGGAAACAACTTTTATTATAACTGACTTTAGTTTCTAACAGAAACTGAACTGAGAGCTACATTTCATAACCCCCTGGGGATAGCTTAGCTCCTTTTTAATTGAATCTCACTTTACAGAAAGGCTGTGAACTATTCCGCATGTACAAAGCTCACCCGCTTAACATTATACAAAGCAAGCCTACACCTTCAAGTATATATAGATATAAAGAACATTAATGCTTCAGTAGTCAAAGCATACACATCACATGTATATTCTTCAGGCGTAGAACCAGGCTGAAATGTGTTGGTGTTTAAAGATCCTGAAGGCACACATCAATAAGGACAGAAATCTCAAAAAGCTGCTAGGAGACGTGGAAAGAAGAGGATCCTGTGGGGTTGAAACGAATGTGATATGGATGCCAAACCCCCACAAGCTTGGTATAGCCCTAAAAATATTAGGCTGTGGGTACCAGCAGCTTCTAGGTGAGCTCGGGTATAGAAAACATTTTCCTAACATACTTTAATATAACGAATGTTCTAGATCGAGAATTTTTACAGGGGATTCTGTTCAAGTTGTAGATACTAATGAGATGAATGTACTCAATGTACAACTTTATTTCATTAGATGATTGACAAGAGGAAAAGAAAGTGAATGTTTGTCACCGGTTGCAAACCTTAGGAGAAGGACATCACCCCAACCCAAAATCTTTCAACAATGGAGTTGCAGTCCAAAATATTCAGTTCTCATTATGCCCACACCAGTCATCTGTGGATTTTGGCAAATGCCAGAGGAGCTGCTGTAAATGCCATAGACAGTCGATATTTATTGGGCTGTAGGGGGTTTGTTTAGGTCCTTATGCACTTAAACATGCCAGGGCATATTTTTAATATAGTTTGGACTTGTCTCTCATTATTCTGAATAGGTCTGATTTCCATAGAATAGTTTACAGACCCCCCAAATGGTCAGGGCTTACTGGAAACTGGTGTAGTTTTAGGTGGATCAGGGGCATGTTTGTGTGTAACTGGGTGTGGATTAAACTGTCCTAAAATTAACTGATGGGCCAAGTGCTCTGGGGGAAAAAACTATATTGGCATGAACTTGTAAACCTGAGACATGCTTATGGATATATAGTGGCACAAATCTTGTAATGTGACAGGTTAACTGTTGCAGTCAAGAAATATAGGTATATGTTGGTTCCTGCATTTACAGGCCATAGTGTGACACCTGGGCTGCCAGTAACATCAAGGACCTTAACCTACATCTACTCTGCATGCTTCATCTGCTGGGGAATTGTGTTGAAAGTAATTCCCTTTTTATCAACCCATCAATGAGGGTGAAGAGGCACTGTAGTTTACTTGAGCTTAGCATGTATAGGAGTGAACTATTAATATGTTTTCATGCGTCTTTTTGGGCTCTGTGAGATTAAAGTCATCTTATTTTCCTTCCTAGATATTCTTTCTGTACAATGACCTTAAATACAGGGTACATTGCACATAACAGATATGGTTTCCACCTTTTCACAGGGAAAATACTGTCCGGGGTGAATCCACATGTGGACATTTTGTAACATAAATGGTCAATGCGTTGATGTCATGGGGTGGAGTCATCAAGTCAAGGGGCAGAGTTGTTCTGTCAAGCACTAAATCAGGAAGGAGCCAGGAGGGGGACAAATGGGGATCGGAGAAGGGGCAGGGGTAGATTGACCAGTTATTACAAGACCAGCTAGGTTGTAAAATACTGGCTAGGTGCCAACCCTAATAATGGGGATGTATGACTTTTGGTGACAGTTTCCAAAATCCAGAGTGGATATATTTTAACACCATATTAAGTGCATGACCTGTTTTATTGTATATGTAATTACCTATCCGCATTGCTAAAGCAGACTTTTTGCGTATTAATTGTTGGCCAAATTACCGCCATTGTACAGAATAACATCAAGGTTTTGCACTGGAGAAAAATGCAAAAAAGCGGAAGTTTTGGCAAGGCTATTTTTGTTTCACCCCATCCACCCCAATGAGTTTTCTCTGATAAAGACACAAAGAAATTAGGAACTGCAAAACTTTATTCAATAGGCTCCAAAGTGATAAGAAAAAAACTTAAATACAAAGCAAAGGAAAGACATATTGCATTAATATAACAACGGAAAGATATTAAAGAATACAATCTTTACTCTTCCGCATAGAACCTCAAGGAAACCACTTACTGCTCTGCTGCTCTTAAATACTAATGATTTATTTGAGGTCAGTTAAGAACTAAGAAGGTAATTTGTTTAAATGATGGACTCAGTTTGTGCAGTTTATATATTCGCACAATATTTCTTTCAATTAATAGCTACACTGCAGCTAAAGCTTACCTGTGGTTTAGCCAAAACACATCTCTAGAATCTCCTAAGTAAGCCTGCGAAGAAGCATATTAAACTGAGAATGAAAAAAAAATGAACTTGTTCCTTTGGAAGAACACAAAACAGATGGCATGATTTAGCCTTCAACTGTGAAAAGGGGATGACGGGCACATCGCTACGAAGGAAAATGAAATAGAAAAAAAAAATGATTCAATGAGACGGATGCACCTGAAGTGAAATAATTTTTACTAAATAAAAGCTTGTTATCTCCAGTAATAAGGCTCTCAGGTTTAGCAGTCATATCAATATGAGGCAGGAACAGATTCATTGTAGAGTCCCATAACACATAGTAGATTTCGTGGAGAATCAAATTTAGGATGTCAACTCCAATTTGGAAACGGTTACGTTGGCCTGTTAAACAACCCTGCATTCTTAATAAAATTAAATAACATGCAGTGCTTCCACACAGGCAGATCAATAAACATAACTGAGCCAATTTTTAACCCAGTCACTGTACTTCTAGCAGGAAAATTCCAGAGGGCAATTTCCATGGAACAGAGAAGGCACAAAGAGCAGCGGAAGGTTCACACCATGTGTACAGGTGCACAGCAGTATATATTATAAGGGTTGTCTTCAAATGAAATCCATTTTCAAGGTGCATACAGGTGGTGCTGACATACAGGAAATCCATAACAACTACTACCTTTGAAAAAGTTGCAATCACTGCTTTAACCAAGTATGATTTTATTATGGTGAGCGATATGCTAATACCACGTCTGCCCATAACTGCAGGCCGAGAATCTGCCCCAATGCTTGAATCAGCACTGTTCTGTGTCTCCACTTATAGTAACATAGTAAGTTAGGTTGAAAAAAGACATATGTCAATCACGTTCAACCATAATGCCTATATATAACCTGCCTAACTTCTAGTTGATCCAGAGGAAGGCAAAAAACCCCATCTGAAGCCTCTCTAATTTGCCGCAGAGGGGAAAAAATTCCTTCCTGACTCCAAGATGGCAATCGGACCAGTCCCTGGATCAACTTGTACTAAGAGCTATCCCCCTACCCCTGTATTCCCTCACTTGTACTGAGAGCTATCCCCTCTACCCCTGTATTCCCTCACTTGTACTGAGAGCTATCCCCCCTACGCCTGTATTCCCTCACTTGTACTAAGAGCTATCTCCCATACCCCTGTATTCCCTCACTTGTACTGAGAGCTATCTCCCATACCCCTGTATTCCCTCACTTGTACTAAGAGCTATCCCCCCTACCCCTGTATTCCCTCACTTGTACTGAGAGCTACCCTGTATTCCCTCACTTGTACTGAGAGCTATCTCCCATACCCCTGTATTCCCTCACTTGTACTGAGAGCTATCTCCCATACCCCTGTATTCCCTCACTTGTACTGAGAGCTATTCCCATACCCCTGTATTCCCTCACTTGTACTGAGAGCTATCTCCCCTACCCCTGTATTCCCTCACTTGTACTGAGAGCTATCTCCCCTACCCCTGTATTCCCTCACTTGTACTGAGAGCTATCTCCCATACCCCTGTATTCCCTCACTTGTACTGAGAGCTATTTCCCATACCCCTGTATTCCCTCACTTGTACTGAGAGCTATCTCCCCTACCCCTGTATTCCCTCACTTGTACTGAGAGCTATCTCCCCCTACCCCTGTATTCCCTCACTTGTACTGAGAGCTATCTACCATACCCTGTATTCCCTCACTTGTACTGAGAGCTATCTCCCCTACTCCTGTATTCCCTCACTTGTACTGAGAGCTATCCCCCATACCCATGTATTCCCTCACTTGTACTGAGAGCTATCTCCCCTACCCCTGTATTCCCTCACTTGTACTGAGAGCTATCTCCCATACCCTGTATTCCCTCACTTGTACTGAGAAGCTATCTCCCATAACCCTGTATTCCTCACTTGTACTGAGAGCTATCTCCCCTACCCCTGTATTCCTCACTTGTACTGAGAGCTATCTCCCATACCTGTATTCCCTCACTTGTACTAAGAGCTATCCCCCCATAACCCTGTATTCCTCACTTGTACTGAGAGCTATTCCCTCCTGTATTCCCTCCTTGTACTGAGAGCTATCTCCCATAACCCTGTATTCGCTCACTTGTACTGAGAGCTATCTCCCATACCCCTGTATTCCCTCACTTGTACTGAGAGCTATCTCCCCTACCCCTGTATTCCCTCACTTGTACTGAGAGCTATCTCCCCTACCCCTGTATTCCTCACTTGTACTGAGAGCTATCTCCCCCTACCCCTGTATTCCTCACTTGTACTGAGAGCTATCTCCCTACCCCTGTATTCCCTCACTTGTACTGAGAGCTATCCCCCATACCCCTGTATTCCCCTCACTTGTACTGAGAGCTATCTCCCCTACCCCTGTATTCCCTCACTTGTACTGAGAGCTATCTCCCCTACCCCTGTATTCCCTCACTTGTACTGAGAGCTATCCCCCCTACCCCTGTATTCCCTCACTTGTACTGAGAGCTATCTCCCCTACCCCTGTATTCCCTCACTTGTACTGAGAGCTATCTCCCTACCCCTGTATTCCCTCACTTGTACTGAGAGCTATCTCCCCATACCCCTGTATTCCCTCACTTGTACTGAGAGCTATCCCCCTACCCCTGTATTCCCTCACTTGTACTGAGAGCTATCCCCCCTACCCCTGTATTCCCTCACTTGTACTGAGAGCTATCCCCCCTACCCCTGTATTCCCTCACTTGTACTGAGAGCTATCTCCCCTACCCCTGTATTCCCTCACTTGTACTGAGAGCTATCTCCCATACCCCTGTATTCCCTCACTTGTACTGAGAGCTATCTCCCCTACCCCTGTATTCCCTCACTTGTACTGAGAGCTATCTCCCATACCCCTGTATTCCCTCACTTGTACTGAGAGCTATCTCCCCTACCCCTGTATTCCCTCACTTGTACTGAGAGCTATCCCCCCTACCCCTGTATTCCCTCACTTGTACTGAGAGCTATCTCCCATACCCCTGTATTCCCTCACTTGTACTGAGAGCTATCCCCCCTACCCCTGTATTCCCTCACTTGTACTGAGAGCTATCTCCCATACCCCTGTATTCCCTCACTTGTACTGAGAGCTATCTCCCATACCCCTGTATTCCCTCACTTGTACTGAGAGCTATCTCCCATACCCCTGTATTCCCTCACTTGTACTGAGAGCTATCTCCCCTACCCCTGTATTCCCTCACTTGTACTGAGAGCTATCTCCCCTACCCCTGTATTCCCTCACTTGTACTGAGAGCTATCTCCCATACCCCTGTATTCCCTCACTTGTACTGATAGCTATCTCCCATACCCCTGTATTCCCTCACTTGCTAAGAATCCATCCAGCCCCTTCTTAAAGCTATATAATGTATCAACCAGTACGAGGAAGGGAATTCCACAACTTCACAGCTTGCACAGTAAAAAATCCTTTCCGAATATTTAAATGGAACCTCCCTGCTTCTAAACAGAGTGGGTGCCCTCGTGTCCGTTGGAAGGACACGCTTGTGGCACATGCTTGTGGCATTAACTTTAAAGAACAGAACCACAGATAAAAATTGTTAGGAAAAAAAGACATCAACAGATGGAGCAGAAAGTTTTCTGAGACCCATGGGAGAAAAACACTATATACATAATACCCTTTCTCTAACAATATGAATTTTAACTATTTGAATGGCTTTAAAATGAATGTGTAAAATAATATTTATATATACAGGTATGGGATCCCTTATCCAGAAACCTGTTATCCAGAAAGTTCCGAATTACAAAAAGGCCATCTCCCATTGACTCCATTATAAGCAAATAGTTCTAATTTTTAAAAATTATTTCCCTTTTCTCTGTAATAATAATAACACTTTGTACTTGATCCAAACTAAGGTATAATCAATCCTTATTGGAGGCAAAACAGTCCTATTGGGTTTATTCAATATTTAAATGATTTTTAGTAGACTTAAATTCCAAATTACGGAAACATCCCTTATCCGAAAAACCCCAGGTCCTGACCATGTATGAACTTTTTTCTCTTCAGACTGAATTAAACAGGACTGTGTAATTGGAGGCTTGTAGGCCAGGTAACAACCCTCACTGGGGTTTCACTTGCCTAGCTATTAAATCACAAACTAAGGTTGGGTGGTAGTGCAAAAATACTCTCCCAGTCCTTCCCTAAACTCCTCCCACCCTACTGGTCTTTAAGTGCTCCATCCCTGCTCTTTTCTCACACAGTTACCCCCATGGTCCACCTACTTCCAGCTGTATGACTTCATTTCAAGTGCAGACTGGCAATCATAAACCCCACAAGATTTATTTGCCCCCCAGTCTGCTCAAGGCCTTCATAAACTCTTTTATAAGACATCATTATTTTACTGTATTCCAGCCCTCAGATATGAAGGATGAGAAACAGTAAAAACAAACCACCTGATTTGAGATTCATTCTGCTGACAAACTGGCCAGGGACAAGCAGATATTAGATGTTCTATCAGTAGCTATGCATCATTCACTTTTTATTACCAACATTATACAGCAAATATTTGTACATTTATTTAAGTCTCTGGGTAATAATATGAGATAACCCCCGCTTGAAATATGCATTAGATTTACAAAAAGGGCAAATAAATGGTGTGCTAGGTAATGGCTTCATATAAGTCCACATAGACAATTCACAGGGCGTATGAATTAGGATGTTGTAGTTTGAGGGAAACTATGCAAACTTGAAATATTTTCTGATTTCCTAATCTCTGTTCTGGCGCTGGAGTTTTCCCTTACGCAGTATTAAATAATTCACTTTTTGTGCAGCATTTGTCAGGCTCAGCTGCTCCCTGCTGTGATGAACCTGAATCTTAGATTTTGTGCCTGAGGGGCATGGATTTACTGTGTGTCTTGCCAAGGCAAAGGGCACAGAGCCCTGTGACTCAGCTTCTGAGCTACTCCTTCCATGTCTCTGCATCCTCTCATGGAAAGTTGCCATTGGATAATACTGATATCATCAATTAAAAAAAAAAAAAAACACAGCCTATATAGAAGCAGGTCCCAAAGAGATAGTTGCCATTAAAGGTTGATCAAGCACAGAATAGAAAGCCTTAAAGCAAATTATAACTGATGAAACTGTATCTTATTACTGACCCAGTTGCATCTTACTACTGACCCAGTCGTATCTTACTACTGACCCAGTCGTATCTTACTACTGACCCAGTTGTATCTTACTACTGACCCACTTGTATCTTACTACTGACCCAGTTGTATCTTACTACTGACCCACTTGTATCTTACTACTGACCCAGTTGTATCTTACTACTGACCCACTTGTATCTTGCTGCTGACCCAGTCGTATCTTACTACTGACCCAGTCGTATCTTACTACTGACCCACTTGTATCTTACTACTGACCCAGTCGTATCTTACTACTGACCCAGTTGTATCTTACTACTGACCCAGTCGTATCTTACTACTGACCCAGTTGTATCTTACTACTGACCCACTTGTATCTTACTACTGACCCAGTTGTATCTTACTACTGACCCACTTGTATCTTACTACTGACCCAGTTGTATCTTACTACTGACCCACTTGTATCTTGCTGCTGACACAGTTGTATCTTACTACTTGTTGTGGTTATATCTGTTTAAAAAGTTGTATCACTAAAATTGCTGTTCGGATCTCCTTCCTGGCTACCCAAAAAACTTTAAGGCTACAATTTTATTTTTGTTACTTTTTAGTCCTTATCTTTCTATTTAGTCCCTCTTCTATCCATATTCCAGTCTATCATTCTCACCACTGCCTGGTTGCTAAGGTAAGCAAGATCCTAGCAACCAGAAATGAAATTCCTGGAGAGAGCTAAATAACTGAAAAACTACAACAAATAAAAAATGAAAACCAACTTCAAATAGTCCCAGAATATCACTGTCTACATCCTACTAAAAGTTAATTTCAACGTGAACAAACCCTCTAAAATCATCTGACTTTTTGTAGCACAAACTCGGAAGTTTGGCCCTTCCTATTCATAATTTGTAGAGGAAGTGACATCATGCACAGCACCTGTGTGATGTCACTTCTGCTTAAGGTCCGGTGGCCACCCTTAATACAGCCCTGACTGTAGGGTCTGCTTCATCTGTGTTTACACCCCTACCTAACAAACTACTACAGGTATGTGCAGTATATAGAATAGAAGAAGTACACAATGTCATGTTCCAGTACATATGAGTGAGCAAGGAGCCTAACTTATTAAGTTATCAGTTATTATATTCCATTACTGTTTACATTTAGTACAACTAAAGTCCAGAAATAGCTGTGGAAAGGTGCGAGAGTGACAGCTCTGCCAGTTAAGTGAGTGCTATCATTGTACATGACAGGTACGCTAAAAGTAAGTCTAACAAAGCTCTTATCGAAGACTGCTGGATTAATATACCTGACGCTCGCCGGTTCGTGTTAGTAATAATAGCTCAGTGTTCTCCTTTGTTTCTAAGGTTTAGGTTCAAAATATATTTTCAAGGGCTTATTATTTCAACTCATTATGACACACAGCACAATGCAGAGGTTTCTACAGAGCATATTAAGTAATTCAAAGGCCATTTGCATTATAATACAACGGGAGGCTAAAACCACTCCAATGACTTGTATAGTCCAATTTCCTCTTTACATGCATAAAAGCGTAGTTAATTTGGAAAAAAAAAACAAAAAAACACAGCTTTTGTTAGTGGTAAAGTATTTACAGAGCTTAGTTAAGAAATGCACGTCTATATATAAATGGTTTATACCATTTATTGTGTGTGTGGGGGGGGGGGGGGCATCTATGGCACTGTCACATAAACAGTTTGAGTACAATACCTTCTTTTCCCAAGATTTATATTGCTCTGCTTGTTTACTTGACAGCCTGAGCGGCGCCCAAGACACGATAAAGGTAATAAAGGTTAGAAATTTTCAAAAGTGTATATTGGAAAAGTGCATGTTTTATCATGCAAAATTACGATATTTGTCTTTCCATCCCTTTAAGACTCTGCTTTAAAACCCAGTGGATGAGCTTTAGCCCATAGGATAAACCCATGTATAGTTTGTTTGGAATTCACACCCAGAATTCTTTTTATTTGTATCTGTATGAGGCAGTCTCCTCAACTTTAATGATTTGTTTGTGTAACTACACGGTGACTTTCCCTAAGCTGATCAGAAAACCCTTCACTACAGTGATGCGCTTCAAGAACAGCAAATCCGGTCTGTAGTTGGGAATCTGATCAGCTATTATCCTGGCTTCTGCTTTAAAAACCAGTGGATGAGCTTTAGCCTATAGGATAAACCCATGTAAATGGGATTTTTTTAGGAGTTTGTTTAGAATTCACTCCCAGAATTCCTTTTGTTTATTTGTATCTGTATGAGGCAGTATCCCCAACCTTAATAATTTGTTAGTTCATCCCTTTAAGAAATGCCAAGCTCCCTTCTTTGGTTTATTACTCTTATATATGGAAGTAAAAAGTAGAGTTGCCACCTTTGCCGGCATTAAAATCCAGAAAAAGGAGCAGGTCGAAGGGTGGATCAGTGATGTCGGATAGAATCGGTGATGTCAGAGCTGTGACATTGGGGGCTTTCCCATTACATCAGGGGCGTGGCTATGACATGCCCCACCCAGCTCACAAAATGTTGCCCTTTTTTTGATACTTTAAAAAACCAAGCCAGACAAAGTAGCACAAAGCAATGTGGCTCAGTGTCCAAACTGACCAGTTTTTAATTACATCAATTCTTTATCATTTTTACTACGGCTTACCAGTTCTAAAAAAAAAAGAGAATGTCGTTTGGCCGACAATTAACACCACTACATCTAAAATGCTTCCATTTACTCACTTTTGGTTCATTTAAAAACTAACTTGAAAGCATAAGGACTGCAACTCACTCTCCTCGTTTCCTAGGGAGTTATACAGATTATAGCGGAATTATTTTGCATGGCTGCTGTACAGAATCCCTAGATTACTATGCATATTTTACATCTTCTCTAGCCCAGTCGAACAGACTTGGAAAGCTTTTACAGCAATTTGTATGTTCCAACTTTATTCCAATTTGTTTCAGATGCATAAAAATCACAGTGGTCTGAGTAACGCTATAACAGTTTAGAAAGGAATTTTTTTCTTTCTTATTAGTTGTAGTTTTTGTAGAACACAATGTTTGCAAGAAATTCATGGGATTACTAATATTACCATACAGAACACAAGAACAATGACATTAGATACATATGGGCCATGTTAGGGGTATGCCAGTGGGTGGCCTATGGCAACATTGGGGGCAACGAGTGCAATCTGCTCAGATCAAGAATTAGGAGCAGGCGCAATTTGTACGGGGCTTTAAAGGGCACTTGTAGCTACCCCTGTATGCACATGAGCCATTCAACTGCAGATTTGCAGAACAACGGTTATATGTAATATAGCCGTAAAGATAGATTTCAGATCCAGTGTATGGATATGTATGAGGGCTGCTTCTTTGCTTTCCCAGGCCAGAAGCCCTTTGCCTAGTAACTCCCATCCTAACACTACTTACGTTTTAGGTTCCATCTGCTTGGCTGCCTTCACCTATTCCTCTATGGCAAGCACATGTGCAGGGCACACCCCCGGGGTGCATCATTTAGCCTGCCCCAGGAGGGAAGGTAAGTGTACAAATAGTTTATAATTTACAAAGCAGATGACTTTTGAGGGTGAGAGGCAGTATAGGAACCCTATGTTCTGCTACAAACCCATAACTTAAATTAGCTTAATATAACTTTATTCTGGACTCCCACAGAAAACAATGGGATGTCTCTGGCACAGTGAATTCAGATTTAGTGAACATCTGATGAGACTGGAGGACTGTCACAGAAATTAACAATAATCCAGAGTATGTGTGAATGTGGGAGATTAATTTACATTTCCGTTTTCAGCTATGTGGGTAGTTTATATTATGCAATGTATCTGTCTAATTTATCCATGGCATTAGTAAAGTGTATCTTGTTTCAGGGTTACATAGTAACTGTGTCATACAGTACAAAGAAGAACTTTGCTAAACGCTGCACTTTTTTCTTGTGACAACACTTTATTTACCCTTTATTAACACTGCTCATAGTACCCTTCCTGCCAGCCAGTTAACCACTGAGCAGCACAGAAGCTTATTGCCCAGACAGCTGACAAACCACTGAGGAATTAGAGTTTAATGTATATATATATGAAAAACATACAATATAACGTAGGTGTCACTGGGCTGATCTGGGCCCAGTGACACCTAAGAGCTTAGGATGAGTAGAGCCGGCAATACACATAGAGATGTCCTTCCTTGGCCATTGCAAGATAGACCCAGTCAAGAGACACATTCACAAAATAAGCTGCTGAAATTATTGAGTTGGCAATTTAATTGGTCTGTGTATGGGCAGGTTAAGATAGTATGATCATTGCATGTACTTGGCTGGGATGAAGGGTATTTACTGAAATCAACATTAGTAAAGTTCACCAGAATATAAGAGGATATTGCTGGTATTGTAGTGAAAAAGGAAGGTGTTGGTGCATGAAGTGCTCCTGAAACTTTGTGTAATGTCCAAGAGGTAATTACTAATTTGTATAAATGCCAACCAAACCCTCTGAGTTGAACATATCAAATTCTTTTAAAACAAGTGATTTATTCTTGCAACATTTTTATATATTAAGGTGAAGGACAGAAGCATATACTTATATTAGCAGCATAGTCATGTAAACAGGGAGTCTAAATCTCACTCACAGATTTTATTTTCTTCTGCCTGTGTCCAATACTGCTCCTTTATTAAAGTTTATATAAATGCTAAAATGCTAGCAATGCAATAGTTCCACCTTCCTTCAGAAAAAGGAACAGTGAATGTGTTCTACATGATACCAACGTGAGATATATAATGAGAACCATCATACAAACATCAATTTCATTCATTTTATTTAACATGATATCCACTAAATCAGAATATGGGGATGTTCTTGTTCTTCTCTTTCCACACTGTGCCCCTGGAAGTGCTTGGGATCCACTGTCTGGAAACCTGTTACCCATGAAGCTTTTGAAATACTGCAATGCCATTTTCCATAGAGTCCTATTTTAAAAAAAAACTGTTCCTCGTTAGTAACTTGTTTGATTTTTCTCTGTAATAATAAGACAGTATTTTTTAATAATACTAAACCATGTTGGTGCCAAAATATTCCTATTGGTTTATTTTTCTTTTTGAATAATGTCAGTGGCCTTAACACATTGTGTTCTATATTACCTACAGATTCCTTATCCCAGAAACCCCAGCTCACAAGCATCCAAGATAACAGATCCCATTACTGTACAACATACTGTATCATGCTTTTAAAAACTCGGTATTATGTTTATTTAACTTATATTCATAGGAGAAAAGAGCTAATGTTTGTCATTGTCCAAATTACAAATATAACCTATTCTCATGTTAAATACAACTTAGTAATATACAAAGGAGTAAGATGGGGCCTATTATCACAAATACAGTAAAGGTAGAACAACCCTAGGAAGGCTCGGTGTGCACAAGTCTCTCCCTTCTTCTTTTGTATGTACAGTACCAGCTGGGACAGACTAGGTGCCACCCCATGGGAATGCCTATGTCCTCACTGACACAAGTACACCAAAAAATTGCAGCCTAAAGCAGATAATATGTTCAAAAGTTCAGGATTCAGACTTGGAAGTTATATGCAGGAACTGATCAACAGGGATAACTTGGCATATACAGTACAGACAGGCAAAGTCCACCTTTAGCCTAGGCTTTAGCTCCCCTTTAAGTTAACCCCAGAGAACGAGGAATCCATGTACAGTAAATTAATGCAGGATGTTTCATTGCGCTAAGTACCTGCTTCAGTTAGAGAGGAAACCAACTCCATTTAAACGAACTGATCAAGAATCATTGCTGGCACCAATATGTGGTTCAACAGGACATTAACTCAAGGCATATAAAGTTTCCATGTATTTAAATTACAAGCCAGAGGGCAAGCTGGAAGGCTGGATACAGACAAGCAGCACAAATGCAATGTGTGTATGTGAGTGTATAGCTAGGTCAGTATGGGTCTGTATGTGAGTGTATAGATAGGTCAGTATGGGTCTGTATGTGAGTGTATAGATAGGTCAGTATGGGTCTGTATGTGAGTGTATAGATAGGTCAGTATGGGTCTGTATGTGAGTGGCTAGATAGGTCAGTATGGGTCTGTATGTGAGTGTATAGATAGGTCAGTATGGGTCTGTATGTGAGTGTATAGATAGGTCAGTATGGGTCTGTATGTGAGTGGATAGATAGGTCAGTATGGGTCTGTATGTGAGTGGATAGATAGGTCAGTATGGGTCTGTATGTGAGTGGATAGATAGGTCAGTATGGGTCTGTATGTGAGTGTATAGATAGGTCAGTATGGGTCTGTATGTGAGTGTATAGATAGGTCAGTATGGGTCTGTATGTGAGTGGATAGATAGGTCAGTGTGGGTCTGTATGTGAGTGTATAGATAGGTCAGTATGGGTCTGTATGTGAGTATATAGATAGGTCAGTATGGGTCTGTATGTGAGTGGATAGATAGGTCAGTATGGGTCTGTATGTGAGTGGATAGATAGGTCAGTATGGGTCTGTATGTGAGTGTATAGATAGGTCAGTATGGGTCTGTATGTGAGTGTATAGATAGGTCAGTGTGCATCTGTATGTGAGTGTATAGATAGGTCAGTATGGGTCTGTATGTGAGTGTATAGATAGGTCAGTATGGGTCTGTATGTGAGTGTATAGATAGGTCAGTATGGGTTTATGTATGTGAGTGTATAGATTGGTAAGTATAGGTTGTGTGTGCTGGGTTTACTTGAAAGGGTTGAACTTTATGGATTCTAGTCTTTTTTCAGCCCTATGTAACTATGTAAGTTCAAGGTAGCAACTTCATGGCCCCAGCAAACAGTGCAAGCTATTGGAAATGCTGGGAGCTGTACTTTACCAGTCATTTGTCAGAGTGTTTAGGGTCTGTGGTTAAACAGGACACTGTCAGAGATGCTGGGAATCGTAGTTAACCAGTAAGCTGTCAGGGAGTACTAAGGATTGAAGTTGAGCCGGCAGCAATTGAATGACTAATTGATCATTTCTGATTTAATACAAAGTGCAGATTTAAAACTTTCCAGCCAACATGTAAAATTATGGAGTTTAAATTACTTTTTCTTATTTGCCAAACCTTGACGGATTTCATGGAAAATGAAAAAAATAAATAAACTCATTTATTTTTATTCTTTATAATACTCCAACATTCCACATTACTAATCAGTCTCTGCCCCAAAGAAGCTCTGCATCCATGTCCCTTTCATACCCACACACACTATATAACGTAACAGATCTAAAGTAACCATTCACCTTGTTACACAATTAGAAACCTTCCATGACTCAAGTGAGGTCTTTATGGTACGGCTATGGGCAAGCCAGATTCTGCAAAACTACAATTCCCTGCATCCTTACATGAGCTGCGGAAGCAATGCAACTGTTGCAGTACCAACTCCTGTCTACACCTCTATTACAGTATATTTGAATTTGCTGTTTAATGTTTGGAAACAACCTACATCAGAAATCATTTCACATACAGAAGAGCATTTCTCAGATGAGTATATATGGGGTTAAACAAAAAAAATCTTCATTTTTATTATTGCAAACAAACAGACTCCAATAAAGATAGGTTGCATGATGCTCTTGTGCCCCCTGTTAGGCAGTGACGCTGCTGTGCCAGGCCTCTTACATGAGCAGGTTTTCCCTAAGCTGATCTGAACTGGAAATTGACACGGAAATGTACTTAATGTGGGAAGGCGACCCCCAGGCGCAGCGAGATGCAAACCGACTACCAGCACAGCGGCTGGAACACATGCCAGGAGAGAAGCGGCTTAAGCTAAAAAAAACCCTGAAAATAACATTTAGCATCTGAAATCAGCTTCCCTGGAATGATTGTATTTAGAGGAGGCGAGAGACACCAAGAGAGAGAGCAAGAGACAGACACTACAGATACATAGAAGTGTCTATAGATATATGCAGCTGTGACACATATACACAGCCAGGGTTTCATGCGTCCTCAGGTCATTTCCCGCACCGCAGGTGGGGGGACTACCCCAGGAGAACAAGCATCCTACTGGATATTTACTTATAAAATATGCATCGGCGCCTATTGAACATATCTGTGTTATACATATCGAGACAAGTCATTCATAAAATGCATCTATAAAAAGTCCTGCAGTGCCTCTTTGTGATGGCTGCAGAAACACACTGCAGTATAGTAGGCTTATTTTTTATTTTTTATTTTTTTTTACTTATTGCCAACATAACAGCACAGCTTGCCCACGCGCCAGCAGCATCTGAAGAGTTAACCTGCCGGTGCTGGGCTTGCAGGAAGAGCAGAGATGGATGGGTAAATCAGGTCGCTGTCAGTATCACAAGGTCACCTAGATTTCCCAATCCACCACCGTGCCCAACTAAATGTATGCTGCACACGTGCCTGAGCAAGTGCATGCCATCTCTTAAACCTATTAAAACTGGCAGCTTTAACCATTTCAATGCCAGGCAGTTCTATATAAGCTGCACCACTTTTTTTTTTTTTTTAAGCCCTGTTGGCAGTTAAACAGTTAAATAAACTAGAAGTATGTGCCATTATAGTCACAGGGCAGCAAAGTACCATAAATCTTTACATGCATTCCGCCCATTGCTTTATGGAGCCAGCTGGTAATAGAGGGGTTAACAGGATGATGGTTAAAAAAGGTGGGTGGAATAGAGGTGCCCAAGTAAAGGAATGGAAGGGAAATAAGGTTGGTCCAGAAGGATAAGTCCAAGCCTGAGAGGGAGACGTGCGTGTATCATCCCTGTGTACCTGCTTCCCAGGAGCAGATAACGGATTGCCAGCAGCTCCCATGTGACATTTATACGTGGGGACGGTCAGGACGCACCAAGTGCATGCAAATCAACTATTTAACACATAGGATGCGAGAAGTGAGGCGTGGGATCAATAAAAAGAAAAAAAAGACCCTCATACACGTTACTCATTCTCGTCTGGGTTCCTTTAAGTGCTCAGCATTCCAGAAGACACCAAATATGATGTTCAGTGGAATCTGCAGTAGGAGGCATATTGTACATGCCTTTCCCCATCCATGCAGAGCACAAGTAATGCTGCTGCATCCCTCTCCATCACTTCCCAGGGAGAAAAAAATGCTTTGGTCATCCCCAGACATCTGCATATAGGAATGGGGCTACCTTCTCTGAAACTACACCATAGGGGCCACAGACACATCTTTATTTGTGTAATTATACATTTTAACAGCCCAGTACGGGAAAGTAACAAGAACAAGCCCCCCTCAGTCAATTACATTACTGCAAATAGATATAAAACCCACAACTCTGAGCTGAGGTCGCCTGGGAAAGCAGGTTCCCTGCCACAACGGGGGGAATGACACTTTGTCCCTCGAAAAACTAGGCACCTACAAAACCCACATGCTGCATGACTGGTCGGTAATGGACTCGGGTGCATGCCCCATAGATGCTCTGGTTTCTATGCAACCGAACTAATTACTAAGCAGCCCTACAGCATGCGTGTGGAATAGGTGACTAGGGATGCTCTGACAAGCCTGGGTACCACTGGAACATGCTGGTATCTCAGTGCTGATGGCATGTAACGGCCTGGGATGCATCACTACACACTGAGGGCCTCTTACTAATGGCTTATGGGTTAAATACCCCATGAGGGGGCTGGGGGTGAGCAGCAGCACTCATACCTAGCACCATCTAATGCAGGAAACCTTGCACCCTCATACCAGCTGGGGTGGCCTCCATCTCCCACCAAGCACAAGTAGCCATCAGGGAAGGCTGTGGGTGGAAGGAGTTGTGGATCAGCAAAGGTGTAAGGATGCCTGGCATCCCTGATCTCATACAAGAGTCTGTGAGTTCCTCAGGGTTGCACTACAACTCCCAGAATTCATAGCACAGATGGAACACTCCGGTCCAGCCCTGCCCAATACTAAGCAGCATCCCCAGCACCTAGCATGGTACCCAGGCAGAAAGTTGAATGGGATTGGATTACCTTGTACGATGACACCCCACAAGCTGGAGAGGCAGAGAAGTGCACTTGGCTGGAGGATCATGTTGCACGATCAGGTGCAGGAGGAGAAGGTGCCTCCGGGCTGCCAGGTGTGCTGGGGCAGATAGGCTGGGCGATGCCACTCTCTCGATGAGGGGGGTGGGGGCTATAAGTTCCCCTTTTCCCCCGGCTGGATGTGAGTCCGGTTGGGTCAATAGGTTCCTGAGCGATGCTTTTCCCTCTGATGCACCCACATACACGATGTACTGTAAATGTAGAGAAGCGCACAGTTCCCCCCGCGGGCCGCCGGTGGTTTAGCCCGAGCTGCTGCTGTCGGTCCTACAGTGTCGCTGCTACAGTGCCGCTGCTACAGTGCTGGCGGGGATGCGCTGGGTGCAGCCGACACTCTCTCCTCGCAAACGCTGGAGACACAAGGGCAACCAGCTGAATCCTTCCTTCCCAACCTCTTCCCGGCTGAGGGACAGCCCAGTCAGCCAATGGGCGCAGCGGGCGACTCGCAGCTCAACCAATGGGCAGGCGGGGAGTGAGGGAGTCCGCAGGTTTATTTCTCCTCTTAGCGCTGTCACTGGGACACAGAGGGGTGAGAGCTTCGCGGGAGGCAGCGGGGACCCGGCACAGCTACAGATAAATGGTTCCGTTATAGGGCTTCGGCCCTGGGCCTCTAATGTCACAGGGGGGCCCCCTTTGTGGGAAACATAGAAGCAAGTGTTAATAACATGGTGCTATATATATATATTAAGTGAATAGTAATGTAACAATCGGCGGCCCTCCGGCTGTTCTTTAACAGAAGCCTCCGGCAGTTTTTGCATTGCACTAGAGCGACCAGCAGGAAAAGGCTGCCAGAGAGAATGCTGGGAGTTGTACTAGCATGACAGCTGGAGGGCTTGCAGGATGAATGCTGTAGGGAATAGCGCCTCATAAATGAAGTTCCTTTTGCCTTTTCCGCGGTCCTCCCGCTTCCCTAGCCCAACTATTCAGCTTCTCACTAGCACAGGGCAGGGTATCAAACTGCACTCAGCTGATACCCCCAGGGTTGGACAGGGGCACAGCCTGATCAATAGTATACCTTGGGACAAGAGCTGACAATCTTTATAAGGGTGCCCAACCTGTGGCCTTCAGGCTAATGCTGAGCCTCAGTATTCAGGCTATAACAAAATGATGAGTGCAATGATGGAGGGGCTTCTTCAACAACTTTCCCAACTTTGTGTAACTGAGATTGGCAGGTACAGCACTCTCTGCTCAGTGCCATGAATCATTTGATGCCAGACGCAGAGCCGGGTATGTACAGAGCCGGGTATCTACAGAGCTGGGTATGTACAGAGCCGGGTATCTACAGAGCTGGGTATGTACAGAGCCGGGCACAGTATGTACAGAGCCGGGTATGTACAGAGCCGGGCACAGTATGTACAGAGCCGGGTATGTACAGAGCCGGGTACAGTATGGTCAGAGCTGGGCACAGTATGTACAGAGCCGGGTACGTACAGAGCCGGGTACATTGTGTACAGAGCTGGGTACAGTATGTACACAGCCGGGTACAGTATGTACAGAGCCGGGCACAGTATGTACAGAGCTGGGTATGTACAGAGCCGGGCACAGTATGTACAGAGCTGGGTATGTACAGAGCCAGGTACAGTATGTACAGAGCCGGGTACAGTATGTACAGAGCCGGGCACAGTATGTACAGAGCCGGGCACAGTATGTACAGAGCCGGGTACATACAGAGCCGGGCACAGTATGTACAGAGCCGGGTACGTACAGAGCCGGGCACAGTATGTACAGAGCCAGGTACGTACAGAGCCGGGCACAGTATGTACAGAGCCGGGCACAGTATGTACAGAGCCGGGCACAGTATGTACAGAGCCGGGTACGTACAGAGCCGGGCACAGTATGTACAGAGCCGGGTACGTACAGAGCCGGGCACAGTATGTACAGAGCCGGGTACAGTATGTACAGAGCCGGGCACAGTATGTACAGAGCCGGGCACAGTATGTACAGAGCCGGGTACGTACAGAGCCGGGCACAGTATGTACAGAGCCGGGTACGTACAGAGCCAGGCACAGTATGTACAGAGCCGGGCACAGTATGTACAGAGCCGGGTACGTACAGAGCCGGGCACAGTATGTACAGAGCCGGGTACGTACAGAGCCGGGCACAGTATGTACAGAGCCGGGTACAGTATGTACAGAGCCGGGTACAGTATGTACAGAGCCAGGTATGTACAGAGCCGGGTACAGTATGTACATAGCCGAGTATGTACAGAGCAGACTGTATTGATGCGTCAGTGTGTGTGAGCAGCCAGCATAGGAAATATAGTCGTTCCCAGGGCAGGAATGAATTCAGTTCCCAACCATTGACACACAACAGTGAGAAATGAGGTGCAGCCATGCCAGCCCAGTTAAACCATTCCCATCTGTATAAAAGTTGGGGTCAAACAGAGAAAAGGAGAAAAACATTTACAATAGAAAAAATGGGGTTAGTTCAAAGTTCAAAAAACAGTTAAAAAAACGGGCAAATCCCTGCCCCTCCCCAAAGAGATTTTACCCACTGACTACTGGTGCAACTTTAGGAATGGAGCACAGTGAGTTGGCCCTTCTATGCATGCATACTATAAGTGAGGTAATGTACATGGACAGGGTGGGGGCATACGGCACCTTGATACGCCTTTGCACTTTATTCAGGTGGGCATACCTTTATACACCCCTCACAGTCATTCAGGTGGGCATACCTTTATACACCCCTCACAGTCATTCAGGTGGGCATACCTTTATACACCCCTCACAGTCATTCAGGTGGGCACACCTTTATACACCCCTCACAGTCATTCAGGTGGGCATACCTTTATACACCCCTCACAGTCATTCAGGTGGGCATACCTTTATACACCCCTCACAGTCATTCATGTGGGCATACATTTATACACCCCTCACAGTCATTCAGGTGGGCATACCTTTATACACCCCTCACAGTCATTCAGGTGGGCATACCTTTATACACCCCTCACAGTCATTCAGGTGGGCATACCTTTATACACCCCTCACAGTCATTCAGGTGGGCATACCTTTATACACTAATGGCAATAATTAAAATGGACAGACCTTGACACTCCCCGGGCACATCATTCAGGAAACATAAGGCAGCAACCCAAGAGAGCCCTAGAGAGGGGTCTTGTGTATATTGTATTCTGCGCCATGACAGGTGCAAGCGCAACTTACCTTTTTCATGAGTATCAACTTCTAGCAACCATATGTTCCCTATTGACTTCTACACACACATATACATATATATATGTATGCTACAGCTTGCAACTCTTCAGCTATTAATGGACTACAATTCCCAGCATCCCCTTAGCACTCTTAGACTCTGCCTGTCAATATTTAACATCAGTTCAATCCCAGATTAATCATGTTTAATGATGCACACTGCTCCAAAGTTGCTGGGATATGCCTGTGTCGTGCAATAGAGTCCCTTTGCCTTTGCTATACATGCAACCATTGCTGCTCAGCAGAGCCCCACAAAGTGTGCAGACCAGGTTGCCGCCCCATAAACACAGCTCTGTTCATTTGTGCAAAGAGCAGAGGAAACCCCTATGTGAGTGTATTTATGTAGATGATGCAGTTGTGGGAAACAGATTTATATGCAGACAGTAGGAGTGAGGCCGTCCTTGCAGATTAGTGCAATAAAAGCGACACGCTGAATGTAGCACAGCAAGCTTTCCTGATGGCTATACAGATTTAATATAATCTGGTATACTGGGTTCCCCCACCCATTCCATTCCACTCCAAATGGCTTATCTCTCTCACTCTCTCTATTTGACAGCTTCTTCTTGTTCTTATTATGAATGGTCAGCGCCCTACACTACCAATGGTAGCTGCTTGGACCAATAAACAAAGAACTTCTGCTAGGGGGTGTGGTGTTATGGATCAAGGGGGTGTGGCTTGTGTGTCCCTGCTAGTGACAAGGGGCTTAGCCAAGGCTTTAAAAAAAGGGAGGGGGGATGTTACATAACATTCTCATCTGTGCCGAGTGCAAGCTGAGTACAAGAGTGATGGTGTCGTAGCAGAACATCTTATTTTATTATGAATTATTTATTCTTTTAGTTATGATGCCTAGGAACAAACATGCACATATATTATGTGCTTGTTACATGGAAATGCCCTCTCTTTTTCACTCTCATATGATGGGTCTTTTGTTTATTACCTGTGCTACAACTGATGCTTATTATATGTCAGCAGAATAATGGGAAGGGAGCAAGATAGCAGCTCCCAGAAGATATCAGAATAGAACTCAATAGTAAGAAATCCAAGTCCGGCTTGGGACTCCTCCAGTTACATGGGAGTAGGAGAAACAATAGCTTTTCTGAAAGCAGTTCTAATGACAGTGTCCCTTTAAATAACATACTTGATTGCCCATTTACTAACACAAGTGTAAAATGCTAAAATTAATGCAAAATTCTTAGCAACTTGTGGCAAGTGCCAATGAGACTGCTCTGATTAATTACGCACAATTGCAGGCACTGACTAGTAGAAACACCAGACCTGGTGGAAATTCCGCAGTTCCCTTAGCAGCAGTAGGTGCAAATAACTTGCCCCAAGTAAATGGGACCTTAGGGGAGAACTAAAGATTTTGGGCTCATTTACGGCCATAAGTGCAGTCAGCAAAGTGCGCCCTATTCTTTTGGCACAGCTAAACCTTGGCAATTGATGCAGGGCATTAAAGGAACCCTGGAGCTACTGCCTGGTCCGGAGGTGGTGGTAGCGCCAGGGTTTCCTTAAATCAATAGGTGCAGCAGCGCTCACTTAAAAACAAAAAGCTGGAAGGACTGAGCGGCCCTGAACACAGGACCTTTATTAAAAGTGGTGTTATGCACAACTGAGACAGTGGGAAAGTGCGGGACTGCAATTGCACTTGTGGATATACATGCAAACCCAGATTTGTGGTGAGGCTACAAAGGCCCGGGCCTAGGGCAGCATTTGCTCACATATGGAGCACTGGGAAAGGGACTTACAGAAAATCCCAACGTGTCCTGTCCCCAGTGCTCCTTATGTCAGAGTGGGGTTGGCCTCTGGGCCCCCTAAAAAGAGATCCGGCGCTGTATACATGAACCCTATAATCACTTACCTGATACACCAGCCCAGTGCTCCTGTTTGCTAAAAACTGCAACTGGGTTATTTCTGTAGAAGCTCATCATCTTTTTAAGCTTTTTCCATCTTATTTTTGTTCCGGTTCAGGCAGGTACATTCAAAAAGGCTGAACTTAGATGCCTGGGCCTGAAAAAAGGACTAAAGGTGTTGAAGAAGATTAAGCAAATTACCTCCTACAGATTTACCCCAGACAAGTACAGTTTCAAGCAAACAGGAACACTGGGCCAGGGCATCAGGTAAGCAACTACGATCACTGGGGGGTGCCAGTAAATTATAAATGATACATTTCCTTCTCTGTTAATACTGTTATTAACGCTGTTTGTGGTGTAACACCATTCAGACATGCTGGTGGGGAAAATGTGGCGGAAATGTGCCACAACCTGTATGCCACTGGCCAACATGGACAGTAATGTGCATGTATATTGCTGTGGCTGCAACCCCAAAATGCACTGGTATTCTTGGAGACTGAACTTTGCTTTTCATATCTGCACTCTGCTCATTCCTATTGAGCTCCTTGGTATGGATCCCCTACAAAGTGTCTATGCATTAATGGCAAAACAAGTATATGTGAGATTTGTGAGCTGCTAACTTTAGTGTTTCCCTCATCTCACACAGCAGCCCAGGGCTAATATAATGAATGTGCTATTGCAACGTTATCTGTTTGACCAGGTGGGCTTCACTTGTCCTTTACTTGGTGTCTGCAGCAGGAGAACACTTTCTGTGATTTTGTATTCGCCACATCAGTTCTGTTCTACCAGATGCTTGTCGGAAACATTTCCATCTTCTCAGGAGCGATCCTGATGTTTTGATTCCATTCCCTTTGCTGAAAGTGGCTCGAGAGGCTCACGGCGTCCCTTTTGTTATCAAGCGCTGTTCCTGAAATATTTAGCGAGATTACAGTTGTTTATTCAACTTGTCTCAAGTCTTGCATCAGGAATTCATTCTATTTTTCCCCTTTATTTTCTTTCCTGATAAAAATGAAAAGGTCTCGCAGATAGGTTCTGTTCACTTCAGGGATGGCAGTGATATTTGCACAAGTTGTTCTGGGTTACGAGAATTACTACAAGTAGCAGAGGGAATGCTTTCAAAGTATTCTCATCACCAAGGATATGTGAGTAAAGGATGAAACATTGTAATCAATGACTAAATGCTTGACAATGTGCATGGTGTACTATTTCTTTGTTATCCGCCTGTAAGGCTGAAAGATAATATACTTTTTAGGCATGTCTCTGGGCAGATAAATGTGTGAGTTTCTCGGCTTCCAGCCAAGTATGGATCATATTTCCCATATTTATTGAAAAATGTTATTTCCCGTGCCATGTAATCTATTAAAAAAAAACTAAAATCAGCACTTTTTTAATCAAATGGTCTCCAACAGAGCTGGCTTTAAAAATGAGAAAACCCAAATACATGTAAAACACAAAAATTGTGTTTATGCGTGCAGCAAAAAACACGAGAAAAACTGCCCATTGACTCTCTGTGAAGTGAAACAGGACAGTTTTGGTGACTACTACTTGTGGGCTTTGGCATGTCACTTCTGGCACTTCGCAATAATGTGTTCTTTAGGTGCAAGGTGACTGTAGCTCCAGAGTCCCTCTGTAAGTAAAGTAAATGAACCCTTTTGTGTGTTAAAATCATATTTACAGAAGGAAGAGGTTAAATTTGTGAGCTCTTTTGTAACGGATGCTTGGGATCCAGCATGGAAAAACTCCTTAAAGATAGTGCCCAGGCACAGCTAGGAAAAATTAGCCACCATGCCACCCAGTTAAACAGCTCCACCATCACTGGAAGAGAATTGCATGACAGACAAAAGAAGAACATATTATGGGGCTCATTTACATTGTGAAGAGAGTGGAAGGTGCAAACCCCTACCCCAAACCCGGAGTTGTACCCACTGACAACAGATGCAACTCTTATCACTCCAATGAATGACCATTGTTATGCCTATTTCAGCAAGGATTGATCATTTCTTTATTGACTTCCTTTGCTGACCGCACACTTTTTGGGGCACACCAATGAGTTCTTTGCCCTGTGCCACTGGTACCTGACCTCTATAACTGCTCAACCCAGCCCATCAGAATGTTTTGTCTGGCTCTGGCTCTGCTGTAATTACCACCACCATAAAAACAACTTTCTTCTTTCCTTCCAAATTAGATTAAGGCTGTACAGATCTTGTTGGTTCTCTAAGTGTGTCAAGAGATATTTTTAGATGAAAATGTTTTTCAAACCAAAAGCAACAAAAACAAAAAAGCCCTAAAGCATAGCCTCAACAATACAAACGTATATGACAGAATTTAAGCTAGAAATAACAGCAGTTCTTAAAGGAGAACTAAAACTTAAAAATGAATATGGCTAGATTTGCTTTATGTTATATACTGAACTTACTGTACTAATGCAGTGATCCTCAACCAGTGGCTCGTAAGCAACCCTTTGGATGTTGCTCCCAGTGGCCTCCAAGCAGGTTCTTGCTTTGGGGCAAGTTTTGGATACAAACCAGGTGTACTGCCAAACAGAACTTCCTGTAGGCTGCTAATCTACATAGGGTATAACAAATAGCCAATCACAATCCATATTTGGCACCCTAGAAACAATCTTTTATGCTTTTGTTCCTCCCCACCTCTTTTTACATTGAATGTGGCTAATGGGTAAAGAAGATTGGGGACCTTTGTACTAGAGGTTCAGTAGCCCTGTAGCAGTGATGCCTTCACAGTTCTAAACATGAGTTTACCAATCCTTTGAGTGCCAGTGACACTGCACTCGCCCATTGTGCTTGAGTCAGCTGTTTAGAAGCTTAGGGATCCTCAATCAAAAAATGGGGTTAGTCTGTCATAGTAGCTGGATCTTCACTGCTAATGGGCTGTGCTGGCCTGGTACAAAAGCTCACAACATAATGGGACCCGTTCATTAAAGCACGAATTTTGGGTTGTTAAAAGCACGATTGGAAAAAATTCGGAGTAACCACAATAATTTCTGATGTTCGAAAATGTCACGAAAATTCTTTCCTCAGTCATACGAAAATATTGTGAATTTTCTGAGCTTTGAAACTTCATTGCATGATTTTGGAAGCCTTCCATAGGACTCAATGGCACTCTACAGATCCAACCTGGCCAAAAGATAGTCACGATACCAAAGCTTGAATGAATTCCAACATGGTCGTAGTCTTTGTGAAAAATATGACTTTTTTGTGGAAGCTAACAAAAACCATTAAAAAGTCGCGCAATTTTAACGATATTATTGTGGTCATTATGAAAAGTTCTATAAATAAGAAATAAAAACTTGTGCTTTAATGAATGGGCCCCAATGTGTAGCATTTCTAGGTTACTTCTTTGTTATGCTTTAGTTCTTCTTTAACTATAGGACCTCCATGGCTCCTTCCTCGGGTGTGTAGTAAACACTGAGGATCTGAAGAAGGACCCAGACATAATGTGCACCCCATCTCTCTAAATATACTTGAACAACACTGAGAGTTTGTCTGCCATAGAAGCTGATAGATCTTCACTACTAAAGGACTATGCTGGCCTAGTGCAAAAGCTCACAACATAATGCGTAGCATGTCTAGTTTACTTCTTTGTTATGCTTTAGTTCTCCTTTTAACTCTCAGTGTTGGGTCTTAATTAGACAGATGTGGTCCACAACATGTTTAGGACCTCCATGGATAAATCTTTGGGTGTTTAGTAAACATTGAAGATCGAGGAAGGACCCAGACTTAATGTGCACCCCACCTCTCTAAATATACTTGAACAACATTGAGAAAATTGAAATTCTCCAAGTGAACTATTTTGCTGTCCCAGAGAATTTTGCAGGAGTGCAAACCCTGATCACCACAGTGGTGGAGTGGAGAACATACATACAAGAAATAGGTCATTGTGAGAACCATTATATTTGAATATTTAATCTGGAAGTAAAAGTTGTCACATGCATATAATTTGAATGACCTTTACTGAGGCAACTTGATTGCTGACTTAGTTAATAATAGCATTCTGGTGCCTCTTCTCTTCTCTGTACGGTCTCAAAAAAAGATGTAACCGTTAATTAATCCCTACTTGCCTCAGCTGACAATAAGGCCTCACACTCTGCACTTTGCATGATTAATATTAGCCTTAATCAAATTCTTCATAAAGTGGCAAACAAATGAGCTACGGACAATGATGCCTTCATTTCATATATTTTTGACATTTGAATGTTGCTGTTTGTCCTTCAGAACATTCTGTGTGGTCTGTGCTTGGGAGAACACTCTAGAACAAATTCCAGCCCCAACAGAATGCTTGATAGCTGCCAGTACTTATCAAAAACTAAGAGGGCTCACTTGCCCTGGATGTAACCTTAGTTGCTGATTGTGATCCACTGACTGCAATGTATAGATAGTTCTACCAAAAGACATATTTTAAATATATACAAAACAATGAATATATACATTATTCTGTATGTGAATGGGCATGTACTGTATGTCCCTCAGGGAAAACTATTCAGATGAAGATGTGGTTTAACAGCCAATTGGCTGCCAGACTAGGACCATTCATTTCAGTTTAGGTCTATTAAGGCTTAAAATTAGGATAGTTTTGAAGACTGTTCAGGTCCACTTAGAATAAAATTCCTGATCTTATATATATATATATATATACAGTCTGTAGAGAGCTGGCACTCACGTTTAGGTAAACAATGATCGCCTGGGTGCAGTATCAAAAATTCAGAAAACATTGCATAGGAAAAATATCGCACTCACAGGTCTTAATTGAAGAAAACGATGATTTATTTTCACAGCATACAACTGACGTTTCGGCTGCTTCCGCAGCCTTTCTCAAAGTGATTTACAACCCAAAAACGTTGCTTCCCCCTCCCATACAGAAACAAAATAAAAATAAATTGAATAAAAACCTTCCAGTGATATCTACAGGTAAAACACACACAGTAAGGAGCCAAGGAAATAGAAATAGAAAGGAGATACCCACCAAAATTGTGTAAAATTGCATCCCCTCAGTGTAACACATAACTTACGCCGGCTGAACTATAACTCACCATAGTAGGGTAAAGTGACTGTTAATCGGGAACATCGAACAGTAACAGTAGTGAGGGGCGCAAGTTCTCAATGGATCGCCACCCTCTAGTCGCGTCATGTAGAGCCACCCCTGGGTAATAGATAAGTTCCGTGCTGTGTAGCGGTGTCCTTAGAATCGGCCGCTCTGGAGTTGAGCTGCGTGAGCGTTGCTATAGTAACGGGGAGGCGTGTCGTCCTAACCGGATCCAGTCTGGTCCAATATACAATTATGCGGTACCTGTAAAGACCGTGTGGGCCATCACCCACAGGGTCGTATAGGTTCCTACCCCTGCCACCTTTATATTTTGTGGCCATTTCCAGTTACGGGGTAACAAGTGGAGGATGCATGGGGACACTTGGCGAGTGGGTATTCACAGTTTATCACCGTGAACATCACCGGCCGCTCTGTCATCCCTGCCAAATGTATATTTTAACATAGTTAGTTGCGATACCGTAAAGGTATGTTGCGATATATACCGCTAAATACACAGTCTGGAATGGAACTTATAGAGAAAAGAGCTATTGGATTATTGAAAACGTATGAATTGGGCTCCGCCAGGGTTACACAAAAGCACATTAGTTTCAAATTGTAACAGTCACGCCCAGCCTGTTTCTCTGCGTAAGTTAATGTGAAACAAGGAAACAAAGAATAAAGTCAAGTCAAGCCGTTCGTGTAGCTCCACCGGATTGTGACAAAGGAAACAGTGTAAGGGGAAATACAGATACAAAGTATTGAGATTAAGAACTGATAATAGAGCCATATATAACACCACAGTTCAAGACAGTCCCCAAAGTGATACATGTATCATATTGCATGTTATTTTTGTTGCAATCAGATAGGACTCATAACTCAAAGAAGAAAACGTTCCAATACTTAAAGTGACATTATACTAACTCTTAAATCACTGTACACGTGGAAATGTAAACTTGCTCCTAAGGAGGTTTCCACGTGTAAGGATATGTCTACTCAAATTGAAAACTATGTTCTCTTCCCCCTTGGAGGTTTTCCTCTTACATTTGTGACCCCCTCTCCTGGTGGGTCTCCTCCTTCTTTCCTTGATCTTGTGACTACCCCTAAAAAAGGTCTATTACCAGGGTTGTCAATGTTCCCAGTGTCTGAGTCCTACAGGAGGATACAAATTTGGTAATTAGGCCTGCAGATAAGGGTGGATCCATAGTACTATTGGACTATGGCTACTACAGGGATGAACTTTTAGAGACAACTAAGAGACTCCACCACATATAAACGTCTCCCTGGGGACCCCACTAGCAAATTCAAAAGGGAACTGGATTCCCTTACTTCCTCCGCCCTTAATGCAGGGTGGATTGACTTGGATACTGCCCAGTACATGAACACTGAATATCCACGCATACCTATAATTTACACGTTACCAAAGGTACACAAGTCCCTCTCAGCACCCCCGGGTCGACCCATCATTTCGGCAGTGGGCTCACTATATCAGTCTGTCGCCACGTACATCGACTTTTATTTGCAACCTCTGGTTAAATCCATGCAGTCATACACTAGGGACTCTACACATGTGATACAGAGGCTTAGGGATCTTAGTGACATCCCTGACAATAGTCTCCTAGTAACTATGGATGTAAAGAGCCTATACACAGTGATACCCCATGACCAAGGGATATGGGCAACACGCAAAGCTCTTCTGCAAAATCCCCCTACAAACCCACCTATTGAATTCCTGCTACAGCTCCTGGAATTGACTTTGACCAGAAATTATTTCCGCTTTGAAAGCTCCTTTTATCTCCAGGTGTTGGGGACCGCGATGGGTAGTGCCCTGGCACCATCTTATGCCAATTTATATATGCACTACTTTGAAGAGGCATTTATCCTCCCCTTATTGGGCAAATCCATCATCTCTTATTTTCGCTACATTGATGATCTCTTCCTCATTTGGAAGGGGGATCTAGATAGCCTACTACAGTTCCACATGGAACTAAATGCTTTGGATAGCCCCATCAAACTCACTTTGAACTATCATGAGGACAATGTCGACGTTTTGGATTTAAACATCTACAAGACTGAATCAGGCCTCGGGACCAGACTCTTTCGAAAACCTACCGACCGTAATTCCATATTACATGCTAAGAGCCACCACCCCCCTGCCACCATCAGGGGTATTCCATATTCCCAATTCCTGCGGGTCATTAAAAATAACAGCTCACCCAACACAGCTAAGATCCAACTAGATGAGATGTACCACAGGTTCCTTGAAAGAGGCTATACTGACACCCAGCTTCAACCACAGATGCAGAGGGCGCTTCTACACACACAGGACGAGTTAATCTCTCAGAGAAAGCCAGGGGTGTCCCTAACACCCCCCCTAATTTTCACTACTACCTACAGTGCTACATCATCATCTCTCTCCAAAAGCATCCGAAGGAATTGGCCAATGATTAATCAGGACGAGACCTTATCTCTGCACCTTTCTGATCAACCAATGCTGGGATACAGAAGAGGCAGCAGTTTGAGAGACCGTTTAGTAAAAACAGACTTTAAGGGACCCCCTAAAACCCCGATGGATTGGCTCTCTAAACAGAAAAAACTGGGCTGCTACAAATGCCCTGATTGCACCACTTGCAGATGCTTACTAACTGGCCCCGATTTCCCTCACCCCCTCACAGGTAAAAGACTTAAAATCAACCACAGACTAACCTGCACCTCGACTTATGTTATCTACATCATTACATGCCCATGTGGCATGTACTACATGGGGAAAACCATCACCACTCTACGTGACCGGATTGCAAACCACCGCTCTGCAGTGAGCAGGGCACTGAAAGATGGCAAGGCAGACCAACCGGTCGCAAGACATTTTTTAAATATGAAACATCCTCTACCCACCTTCAGATGTATGGCCATAGACTTTCAGCCCCCCTTACAAAGAGGAGGAAATAGGGAATTGGCCTTACTACAAAGAGAATCCAGGTGGATCCACAAACTCGACTGTGTATCCCCGAAGGGCCTTAATGAAACACTGCCACTTGGATGCTTTATCTGAACATCCCCATGTGTCCTTAACTACACAGTGATTTTCTTCTGTTTGACTGCAATACTATTGGCTTGTCTGATTTATCATATTCCTTTGTGTAACTCCTGCAGTTCTGCTTTATTTATAGTTGCCTTGATTACTGATATCATATGTATGACACAATGTAACTGCTATGCCCCCTCATGTTTCTGGGATAGCACTGAACGTTCATTCTGCTGGAACTGAATTCTGTTCTAGTTTGCCCCCTCTCCATTTGTCTGTTCAGGATATGCGTTTTGACTGTTATGAATAACATGAGAACATGTTCTTTCACTTCCATTTTTTAACTTTTTATCTTTCTTTTCATTACTTACTTCCTCTTTTCTCTCATATGGTGTGTACTCTGTATAATACTCGCTGTCTCACACTAGCCAAATACATCCCCTTATCATGGCCTGTATAAGGGGACAGCCGTTTCCCGATTTCTTTTTATTAGCACCTCATGCGGATAAGGCACTGTGCTTGGACAGCAACCCGATACTGGTTATACCCTGCGGGGGGTATTTATTTATTTTCACAAGATGTGCACCTCATGGGACATGCCCCGCGTGGGGTCATGATTTTTTGCCAGGCACGTTCTTCCTTGAAAGAGGCTTGTCTCCCCACTAAACAAACACCCCGACTTGTGGACTTGGCTATGGGCTAACGTTACTCGGCCTTTACCGAGCTGCGGGACCCCCTGTCTGTCCCTACACGGAGCGCTGCGGTAGCGCTGTTCATTGGGGTCAGTACGCTTTGAGCTTTGCCCAGGAGGGGGAGTACTTCCGTGCTTCAACACGGCATCTCTACCCTCCTCATCGGCATAGCAACGCCGTAACACGGTGTCTCTACGTGCCCCACTGGCCTCGCAACGTCTGGCGTGCCGTTTTTACCTGTTGCCATCTGTGTGTACGCGCTATTCTTGCCTACAATATACTGTCCAGCACTCCAGATTCGATCGGCTGCAAGTAAGTTTATGGTTATGTGTCACAGAGTGAGTACAGAGCCTGAGCGACCGAGTAACTACACACACACCTAATATTTTAGTACTTTATTTATGCACTTTACTTTCTCTGACATGATTCTGTCGGTTGCGTTGTTTACTATCTTTTGGCGCCATTTCCCCTTTAAAAACGCCGATATGTGTGCTCTCTTGTTGTATTCCCTGACGAAAGTCCCAGTGAGGACTGAAACGTTGGTAATAAATACTCACCTTTGCAATATACCAGCCTTGATGACTTCTTTGACCAGTTATGAAAATCCTTTGAGTGCTGACATTTACTCCATTTATATATATATATATATATATAGCATGAAATAATCCATGGCCGGCACACCCTTAAAATTCAAAAAAAATTTTTATTGAAAACTCATTGTTTAAAAACCAACGTTTCGGTCCTCATTAGGACCTTTATCAAGGACTTTATGAGGACCGAAACGTTGGTTTTTAAACAATGAGTTTTCAATAAAAATTTTTTTTGAATTTTAAGGGTGTGCCGGCCATGGATTATTTCATGCTAAATACTCAGATTTTGGCTGTGCACCCCACAGAATACTAAAAGCCTTGGAGTGCAGACACCATCAGGACTGATATATATATATATATATATATATATATATATATATATATCTTCAATAATGGAACAGGCACTCACGTTAAAGCAATCAAAATTGCCTGGGTGCAGTCCGAAAAAAATGCAATGATGTATCGAAAAATGGAAGGTACCGCACTCACAGGACTTAAAAAACAATACATTTTTATTACAAAGTTACATCTAACGTTTCGGCTGCCACTGCAGCCTTTCTCAAAGAGAAAAAGGCTTTGAGAAAGGCTGCAGTGGCAGCCGAAACGTTAGATGTAACTTTGTAATAAAAATGTATTGTTTTTTAAGCCCTGTGAGTGCGGTACCTTCCATTTTTCGATATATATATATATATATAATTTTTTTTTTAGTATGTTGCAAGGAGACAGGCACTCACGTATAAGTAGGTCCAAGGGAGCCTGGGTGCAGTCCCAAAATAATAGATGGAGTAGCTGTAGAGAGAGTCCGCACTCACAGGTCTTAAGAAAATATAGAAGTTTTATTCAAATCAACATCTAACGTTTCGGCTGCGTCCACAGCCTTTCTCAAAGACAATGTGAAACAAACAATGGTGCACTGAAAAAACCGAATTTGGCGCCAAACAATGCCGTCATAGGTGTGAATACATTAGCATACAGTGTGAAAAAAAAAAAACGCTCTCAAAACACATTGAATCAACAAAAAAATGTTAAGATAATATGGATTAGGCATAGAACACAAACAAAAGGACTGTCAGGGGAAAGGAAAAGTGGGTGTGTATTAAAAAAGCCCACTTATGTATCTAGTGCTGAACTGCAACTCACACATGTCGCAAAGACATCCCCAAGTTATAAGTTTATAAATGTACAAAATCGAACTGGCCCAAGGAATAAGAAATAATGAGGGACAGTAGGGCAAATATACATCAAGGAGTTGCTGAAAATGAGTAACTAACATGACTGTTCTGTGCAGCATGTATTGCCTGACATGACTGACATGACTTTCAAATAATGCATTATATGGTGTGCCTTATGGGGAATCGGTCCGCTTATTTGTAGTAAAGCTAGGATAAGGGGAATAGAAGAGGCAGATGGGAAGAAAAGTAGTCAAAGAGAAAGATGGAAAATAGTAACTGAGGAGAGACAAAGTAGAGAGGACAGAGTGAGGTAATGAGAAAGGGAAGATGACGGTGCGATGGTATGGCCGTGGGAGGGGACTCTGCGCTCCATACAGAGCAAAAGCAACGGCATCAATTAGTGCGTTTGTTAGCGTGGAAAGCCGATCAGTAGTACTCGGCCATCACCAAGAACATTATAGATGCGACTCTCCTTTGCAGGTGCTGTCAGGTGGCGAAGGGCTCAATACTATGGGAGACAGACCAATGATGTAAAAGGCAGCGGGGTTACTGGTATGCCAGAGTAGGGAGATTAATTTTTTTTTTATATGTGTGTATATGTAGCTTGAAGACAAGTGTTTCTGTAACAATTTTGCTAATTCCTTACTTTAACATTTGTAGTACAGGTGTGGGATCCATTATCCAGAAACCTATTATCCAGAAAGCTCCAAATTATGGGAAGGTCGTCTCCCATTGACTCCATTTTAAGAAAATAATTCAGATTGAGCCTCAGGCTTAAACCATTCATCTTCCAGCAAGTGGCGTCCATAGATGTTGAACCCTGTGAAGTTCTCCCGTTTAGAGACAAACTGATATCTCTAGCCAATAGGAGCCTCACAGCTTTCCTAAGGGCATGCCTTAACCTGGAAACCCTCTAACAATCTTTGCCCCTGCTAATACTTATGGGGATTTTCCTAAGTAAAAGGTTAACTTTTTTCCCCTTACATGGCTATTTTCTAAAGACTCACCAGTTTATTGTCATTTAGGAACCCTGCTAATATATGTAGAAATAGCACTGGCACCACTGCCCTGGGGCACTAAGTGAAGGAACATGTGGAGTGGAATTTTTTGGGAGTAGAACTGAGGATCCAGGAGGAACATATTATAAATAAAATTAATTTTCTGTACATATTTAAGGCAACCATATAGAGGGGACAGGGTCCCACATCCAACCTTATTCTGCATTTTATAATAAACCTTCAACATATGTAAAGAGGTTGGTGCCCTTAGGTGAGCATACAGAAAATTCCCCCACCCAGGATGGATAGAACCTAGGGACCAAGGGATATTTATATGATTTTTAAACAATATGGGGGTGGGGGGTGTCCATTCTGATTATTAGTAATTATTGCACTATACCCAGGACTCCTAAGTGGAAACCACTATCCCTCCCCCCAAACTGGTCCCTCTGGCTAGTGACCTGATTCCCCCAATTATAATTATACTAACAAAACCAATATACATTATTTTAAAGAAAAATTATTTGAATTAATATATACACAACATGTACATCAATACTTAACACATTGTTTAAAAAAGGAGAACATTTTTAACTTATTTTGTAAGGGATGAACCTTATATTTACTTGACTTCAAAAGTTGAGGTACTCCGGGTATCATAAGACTTAATTTTCTCCTCTACTGATCATCCTCTAAAGCTGAATTGTCTTTATAAGTTGAGGTTTGAATGTATAGACTGTCACAAGAGAGAGAGAGAAACCTCTTAATCAAGAATTCTAGTTTAATAATTAAACAGTTCAAAAAATGGATAAAATTGTATCCGTTGATCAAGAAAAAAATCCCCAAAGTGTGTTTTTATTATAAATTAGTTCTTCACTGTTCATTATTGATTAATCATTGTTTATGTATGATTCGCAATGGTTTGTTCTTCATTGCTCATTATTAATTAATCAGTGCTCATCATTCATTGTTTTTCAATGGCCTTATGTTTCATTATTTATTTGTATCAAATAGGTGTTTCCTTAGTTAGTTGCTAAAGGTATTGTGTCACGTGATTAATTCATAGGTTCCAGGTGTCCATATGGATTTATGAATTTTTCAGCTTGTATTTATTTCATGGTGATCATTTGTTCTTTTATTAATTTACTTGATTCATATGATGTGCATAATTTTGTTCAACCAGAATTTAATACAATCATATTTCACCATGTATCTTTTATCTTAGTTAATGGGCAAATCTGGAGGGACATTAACAACTCCATTATTTGTCCTTTATTTCTTATTTAAAGGGTTCAAATTCAAAGGATTACAGAAGTTCCGTGATAGTATGGAATGGTAATATCTCATTAGTCAGATGGGAGACATGTGAACAGAGGTTGTGAACAGAGGGCAGATTTTAAAGAAAAATCAAAAGATTGTATCAAAGTTGTTTGTTTACTTTAGAAACTATTTTATAAACTATTTTATAGAAACAGAGGTGCTGAGTAGCCATGGGGAAGCGATTTAATTTGAAATAGGGCTAAATAGCACAGGTTATATAGCAGATAACAGATAAGCTCTGTTTGGTTGAATGGGACAGGAAACAATGGGAAGAGAGTCTATGAAGATTTTCATTCATCCAGGTCATGGTATGTATAAATAAATCTAAAGCAACTGGACTTGTTAAGTAATCATTGAAGTCGTTTCACTACTCATCCGAGCAGCTTCTTCAGTTCAACTGACTGGTATGGGAAGCCCTCAGCATATGTACTCTTCCACTAATCCAATCGCAATGGCACTGAGAGATGCAGAAGCACCAATAAGGAAATTGGTACAGGTATGGGACCTGTTATCCAGAATGCTTGGGACCTGGCGTTTTCCGGATAAGGTGTCTTTCCGTAATTTGGATCTTCATAATTTAACTCTGCTAAAAAATATTTAAATATTGAATAAACGCAATAGGAATGTTTGCCTCCAATAAGGATCAAGTACAAGGCACTGTTTTATTGTTACAGAGAAAAGGGAATCATTTAACCATTAAATAAACCCAATAGGGCTGTTCTGCCCCCAATTAGGGGTAATTATATCTTAGTTGGGATCAAGTACAGGTACTGTTTTATTATTACAGAGAAAAGGGAATCATTTAACCATTAAATAAACCCAATAGGGCTGTTCTGCCCCCAATAAGGGGTAATTATATCTTAGTTGGGATCAAGTACAGGTACTGTTTTATTATTACAGAGAAAAGGGAATCATTTAACCATTAAATAAACCCAATAGGGCTGTTCTGCCCCCAATAAGGGGTAATTATATCTTAGTTGGGATCAAGTACAAGGTACTGTTTTATTGTTACTGAGAAAAAGGAATTATTACAGAGAAACATTAGAATTATTTGCTAATAATGGAGTCTATGGAAGATGGCTTTTCTGGAAAACGGGTTTCCAGATAAGGGATCCCATACCTGTAATTGTTTAAAAAGTTCCACATAATACATGAATGATTTTCTCCAAAGAAAACTGGCTTCACACTAAGGTGATGTTTGCCATGTCAAAAAAAAAAAAAAAGCTTTTTTAAAAATTGTCTATATCTTCATTGATTCTGATAATAGACACAATGAAATGGCTCAGTGACATCCTTTAAAGACAATCACAGCGAACCTAGACACAAAATAAATACCTTAAGTAGCCCTTTGCAGAAGTATTATGTATTAAATATGGGCTTTCAAAATCACCTGGGGATTTTAAACACTCTATCTATGGTTTTGATATTTGCCGGTACAATTTACGTTTCCTTCTCCTAATGGATGTTATTTGCTCTAAATTGTGGCTTTTAATGGGAAATGTGTAAGTGCATCTCTGATAACATATTGTTTCCTTGCATCTTAGTGCTAAATGTTCTAGGGCTGATATTGTTCTTTGTCTGAAATAGTTTAATGTGTATAGTAATAAACTTGTTCCAAAGGTAACTACGGCCCATTCTGCTGACCATAGCCCGATCTACACATTTATTTGGTTCTGGCAGGGATATATTACTAATTTATAATTCTTCTCTTATATTCTTGATCCTGTAGGATAGCTACTGTATCTAACATTTTATAGATCGTATTCCAGTTTTGGCAATATTATTAATTCAAGTTCTGTTTCCCATTTCAGTCCCAGGCTACCCTGACCTTGTACCTGTGGGACCATTGGTTAGCTTTATGTGGGAGAAGTTGTCTGCTCTATAAAAGATTTGAAAAAGTTAAGTGGTTTATAGGTGTTATTTAGATGTATAATGTACCATTTGGTTATCTCTATAATAGGGACCATATTTAATCTTAAGCTTGGGTCAGAATGCTTTTATTTTTTTAGCTTGACCCACAAAAAAGTAGAGCATTTTGGAAAATCTACTATACCATGTAGGCGTTTTGGGTTGCCTAGTATATGCGGTAATAGATATGCGTGTAGAACTGGGAACAGGGAGAACTGTCCCTTATGTATCACTAATTTGTTGCTTATTAGCCAAATTAACTTGAATTTTAGGAATATCTTATGATAATATATCTTAATAATACTTATTATCATAATGTGTCTGGAGTTTAGTCTAGTCTGTACTATGTACATTTTTTAGGATTTGTGCAGTTCTTTTGCCCAAAGTGACTGTATATCATATATGTTTGGAGAATTGCTCAATAAAGACATCATTGTTAAAATGAGGATTCCAGTCTGTCTGTTCTGTACAAAATGCATAAGGTTCAGTTAACATTTTTTGAATTAGATCTCTTGGATATTTTTACTTGATGTTGGGCTAAAAGCCATCCTGATATATATTGTGTCCTTGTTGCCCAATGCTCTCTAAATGGAATGATAAAATATTTGTAAGTTGTGTGTATATTGTCTTTAAAGGAGAAGGAAAGGTAAAAACTAAGTAAGCTTTATCAGAAAGGTTTATGTAAATACAGCCATAAGCACTCACAGTAACGCTGCACTGAGTCCTCTATCAAAAGAAACACAGGATTTCTTGTCTCTTTTTTTGTAAACATGTTGTTCCTGTGTCTGACTTCCTTTCTCATAAAAATCCTTAATTCGCTCTCTCTTAATCCTCTCCTGCTCCCCCCTCCCATAAGAATTCATAAACTCACTTCCCCCACCCTGTGTAATGTGTAATCTAAGCTGCAATCTTAAACAAACGGAGAAAGCTTCTAGGGCTCTTTACTCAGATATGGTAATGCTTTCTGCAGAATAAATATATTGTTCTAGGTGGCACTAATATGGTGAATCTATTGGCAGTAAAATGCCAAAATGACTTTCCTTCTCTTTTAAATGACTACCTGATATTGTGGACTAATATCATTTTTTATGCAGTTTGGGTATTCACGCTGAAAGCTGGAGGGGATGATTTATATAAATCTTACTAAAATCTGGCCTGCTTGAGGCATGTGTTACAAGGAATGATGGCTTATTTAGGAAGCCATTAATCAACAATGGTCATTTATGTGCCCGTAGGTACACTGGGCATTTTACTCCATAGTAAATGCAAACCATAGGTTTGCAACCCCTATACATAGCTCTGCAGACAGAAAAAATATAATGTAAAAATTATCTTTGATGATTTATGGAATTAAACAATGGAAATGTTTGGCAGCATTGTATCAGATGTTACCTTCTTCTTTCTCAGCATGGTGACTGCAGACCCACATGTGGCATAGTCACAGTAATTGTATGATCTAAGAGTGTATCATGGGGTATAATGGCACTATGGGCAGAGCTCCCCAGCCTAGAACTTGATAAGAGTTCCAACTGACTCAATACTTCCTCCATCTGTGCTCCATGACACATTCTGCAGATTTCCATGGGTTACCAGGCAAGGAATAATTGACAGAAATAGGCAATGTAATGGCAGAGAATCAGATTCAGGAGAAAAATCTCAAAATACTTCATTAAATATACAACTCTTATTTCTCCAAGATTCCATGAAGGGTCATTATTTGCTGAGCAAAAGAGTAATATTTATTTTTTTAAATCTTCCCATTCCCAAGATTGTCTCTATATTTTTTTTTATTTAATAGAATCTGAATATTCTTCTTTTTATATTTTGCAGCGTTCTTTGTATAATATGAGGTAATGACCTCTAGTGTCACTGCAGTAGAATGGTAGACTTTTGTCTAATCCTGTATCCACTCCATTATACAGTATATCACAGAGATTTCTTCAGACCCAATTGCAGAAATACTTTATCTGCTGTGAATGCATATTAATGGCTAGGACTCAAGAGCCCCAAGAGCCCTAACATATTAAAATACAGAATAAAACATGTTAAAATAAAAAAACAATGTTAGTATTTTATCTGAATAGAAGGAAAAATTAAATTCCAGAGTTCCTCATGTGGACTTTTTCTATGGGGCCCAAAGTAAAAATGTGTATAACAGTCAGTATTATGGATCTGTATCTTTACTGTTGGCTGTGGGAATCCTGCAGTATTTCCGCACATTGATCCAACCAGCCAATAAATATCAATCAGTATTGATATTTAGCATAGTGCTTGTAGATTGTAAGCTCTTTTGGGCAGGGCCCTCTTCACCTCTTGTATCGGTTATTCATTGCTTTATATGTTACTCTGTATGTCCAATGTATGAAACCCACTTATTGTACAGCGCTGCGGAATATGTTGGCGCTTTATAAATAAATGTTAATAATAATAGTGCAAGCCTTCAGGATGTGTTACCCCAGTTCAGCCAATAAAACAACTGGCTTATTTAACCCCATAAAAACACTTTCCAGAATGTTCAGTAAAATGTAGTCCATAATAAATCTATTGGAATGGTTATGGATTCCATTTATCAGTAATAAATTCCAGTTATCATTAGTTGATATGCCCCTTAATGTCAATTCTTTTTTAATGTCAGAACTGGTATTTACAAGAAAAATGACAGGTATTCCAGCCATTTTAAAGCCAGTAGACCAAACAACCATTTCTCGACACAGCCAAGAAGCAGTGAACTGTATTACTGTAAGGTGCATATTGCAAAATGCTCAGTGGGAAAATCACTGTAACTCTCCAGTGAATCTTGACCACTGTGTGCTGGGAAGAATTAAGTAGCACAGCAAAATATCTAAAGATTAAAAAATATATAAGAATACTGCTGAGCTTTCTGAATCTATGCAATGAAAATGTCCTTAGGGTGTATTAAGTAAGTATAACAATTATAGCATATAAAAAGTTACATCGTGTCGCTGTCAGGATGGATGGGATACTATTGGTTCTACTAGATCCTTATTGAAAATAATGAATTCAAAATGTGCCAAAAATCATCACATCTATTAGATGATAGATAGACAATAGTCAGATAGATGCTAATGCTGGGCGCTCACTGTAAAATATTTATCTATAAAGTTGAAAGCACTCACAGCGAAAAATAGATTCAAAGAATCAAAAATTATTTATCAATCCACACTCATATCTTTGCGTTTTGATCCAATAGGGATCGTCGTCAGGATTATAACAGGAAGTGCTCAAAGTGTTTAAATGTTACAAACAACCAATCACTAAGCATGATCAATTTAAAATGGTAATTAGTTGATCCCAGCAGATCCCTATTCCATGTAAGGGCAGCATAAACTTAAATTTACACGACCAATTCATTGCAAAAACCAGGCCCGGATTTGTGGAGAGGCCACAAAGGCCCGGGCCTAGGGCGGCAGAAGTTTAGGGGCGGCATGCCGCCCCGCCGCAAGAAAAGTTTTAAGTTTGGCTCCCATACGGAGCAGCCGGGACCTCTCCCCACTGCTCCGTATGGGAGTTTAAAGTAGCGCATGCGCACTTGCGGGGGGTTATCGCGCGTTTGCGCATGCGCACTGGGGGGGGGGGGGCGTTTGCGCATGCACACTGGGGGGGCGCGTTTGCGCATGCGCACTGGGGGGGGGGGGGGCGCGTTTGCGCATGCGCACGGGTGGAGGGGGGGTGACGTACAGGGGCGGCCTCGGGGCGCCCAGAACAGAAATCCGGCCCTGGCAAAAACTCAATAGTGGATAAAAATAAATAGTGAATAAAAATCATCCAAAAGTGCCTTACTACACTGTGAAGTTAACAACAGAATAAATAGAATAAATATTATAATAAACTAACTAAGGGTCTACAGTTAAACTCAATTAACTCCTTAGCAGTGACTGCAAATCATAAAACAGTTCATCAGTGTTTTCAAGCTTATTGCCAGAATGACTTCATATATAGAATCAACTTAATATTCACTATAGATCTTGTAGAACTGTATCAATAACAATAGACCCAAATGGTTCCATAGTGCATGCATCTCACTGTTAATACATATCAATTCCTAGAAATATAAGTTCAATGTAAATATATACAATACTACACCAAACCAAAATTCATAAGGGTAACCGTTTCATTTTATAAAAAGCATGATAATGATTGCATTTCATTTAATCCACGAGGGGCCAAAGTGCCAACTCTGTGTATCCATCTTGCCTCTTTTTGTAAAAGTTTTTTAGCTCTCACGGGAAGAGGTACATGGTCATTAAGAATTGCTCGTAAAGTCGGAAGAGAGTGTTTCAATAACATAAAATGTCTCGCCAAGAGAGTGTCAGCTTTACCTGTTACTAAGGCAGACCATATCATAGTTACATAGTAAGTTAGGTTGAAAAAAGACATACGTCCATCACGTTCAACCATAATGACCATCACGTTCAACCATGGGATTATTCATATGGAGTCTGAACCACAGTCTGAACTGTGATTATTCATACGGAGTCTGAATGATGTGACACATTTCCCAACATAATAGAAGCCACATGGGCATATAATACAGTAGATCACATGATCAGATGTACAAGTCAATCTATATTGTATCCGATACCTCTGATAGATAAATAGATGATAGATAGATAGATAGATAGATAGATAGATAGATAGATAGTGATAGATAGATAGATGATAGATAGATAGATAGATAGATAGATAGATAGATAGATAGATAGATAGATGATTGGCAGACAGACGATGATAGATAGATAGATGATAGATAGATAGATAGATAGATAGATAGATAGATGATAAATAGATAGCTAGTACAGGTATTCCTTCAGCTGATCTCTATGGTTAAAGGAGAACTAAACTAGGGAAGGGGTACCTCTTAATGATCCCCTGGGCCGGTGCTCCTGTCTGTTAAAAACTATACCGGCCTGGGGTATTTCTGTAGAAATCCATTGTTGCCATCTTCTTTGGCATCTTTCAAAAGTAGCATATGTTCAGTACAAAAGCCCGAACCTATGCCACCCCACCCCCCCCAGTGATTATACCTTTAGTTATACCTTTATAGTTATATATTTATAGTTATATAGTTTAATTATACCTTATAGTTCTCAGTCAAAACCACTTATCACAAAGTATTATGTTACACTATTTCTGTTTGTAAAATGGTAATACAGTAATATTAAAATTACATTAAAAATTAAAACTTTCAGAAATTACATTTCTATTATTCTAGTGGAGGCATCTAAAGCAGTAGGGATGTCTTAAGGGGATGTGCAATAATATTCTTGGTTGTAGTTTGTAAAGTTTTGGTGAAATTAGCTGTATTCCATAAAATGTGTTTATATTTGTCTGCGAGTTTAAGTTTGCTGGATTGAAATACTTTACAGACAATGGGTAAATACAAAATGGGTGAAAGTAGGTAAAGTGGTTTGTGAACATTACCATTTCCTTTTTGCTATTTTCAATTCAAAGTCAAAGTTTCAAGCAACTGGATTTGCCCATTCATACTAAGGAATGGGGTTACTGCCCTTATAAATATGAGCTGTGTTCTTTTTTTGTTGTTATTTTTGTTCTATCTTTGTGCTGATCAGATTTTTTTGGTTTTAGAGTGCACTTTATCTGAGAGGGTTGGCATTGGGAAGGCACAAGGCAGACATTAATCCAGGGCTGTGTGAATTCATGTTTACAACAGCAGCATATTTTGAACAAAAATTCAAGATTAGTGCTTAGAAATTTCATTCATTAAAAAGTAATTTAACTACAATCCTTTGAGACCATTAGGGAAAGTGAAAAACTTCTGAGAGAATATTCAGTATCATTTTTAATATTACAATCTTTGTAAATATTCTCTAAACCAACAGAAAAAAAATATGCATTTACACATTACAGAAAATTATATGTTTCGATAATATTTGTTATATATTTAGGGAGCAGGAGAGGCCAGGCCTCTGTTACTCTCCAAAGTTCACTAACCACAAAAAGCCCATTAACTTCAATGTTTTGGGTGAATATTCACTCATTACTAGCAGATAGCAGTTTCACTACCAATCCCCATGGGAGTTTTGTCACTGCATATTTTTGTGGGCAAAAGTTTTCACAGCAAAATTCTGTGGTGGTTTTGTAATAATATGGTGAAGTCCCAAAGGGGATAAACCATGTACAGGTATGGGACCTGTTATACAGAATGCTCGGGACCTGAGATATTCCGGATAAGAATAATTCAAACATTAAATAAACCCAATAGGATTGTTTGAAACCAATAAGGATTAATTCTTAGGAATTTTGGGATCAAGTACAGGTATCGGACCCTTTATCCGGAAACCCATTATCCAGAAAGCTCCGAATTACGGAAAGCATGTCTCCCATAGACTCCATTATAATCAAATAATTAGGATTTTTAAAATTGATTTCCTTTTTCTCTGTAATAATAAAACTGTACCTTATATTTGATCCTAACTAAGATATAATTAATCTTTATTGGATGCAAAACAATCCTATTGTATTTAATTAATGTTTTATTGATTTTTTAGTAGACTTAGGGGCACATTTACTAACCCACGAACGGGTCGAAATGAGTCCGATTGCGTTTTTTTCGTAATGATCGGTATTTTGCGATTTTTTCGTATGTTTTGCGATTTTTTCGGCTTCTTTACGAATTTTTCGTTACCAATACGATTTTTGCGTAAAAACGCGAGTTTTTCGTAGCCATTACGAAAGTTGCGTAAAATCTGGCGATTTTTCGTAGCGTTAAAACTTGCGCAAAAAGCTGCGCTTTTTTCGTAGCGTTAAAACTTACGTGAAACTTTGCACCTTTTAAGTTTTAACGCTACGAAAAAGGCACAACTTTTCACGTAAGTTTTAACGCTACGAAAAAAGCGCAACTTTTTACACAACTTTCGTAATGGCTACGAAAAACTCGCGTTTTTACGCAAAAATCGTATTGGTAACGAAAAATTCGTAAAGAAGCCGAAAAAATCGCAACAAATACGAAAAAGTCGCAAAATGTTCGTTTTCAAGTCGGAACTTTTCCAATTCGGGTCGGATTCGTGAGTTAGTAAATCAGCCCCTTAAGGTATGAAGATCCAAATTACGGAAAGACCCCTTATCCGGAATACCCTTGGTCCTGAGCATTCTGGATAACGGGTCCTATACCTGTACAAGGTACCGTTTTATTATTACAGAGAAAAAGCAAATATGTATTCAAACTCTCAATTGTTTGTATGTCTATGAAGATTTTCATTCATCCAGGTCATGGTATATCTAGTATAAATAAATTTAAAGCAACTAGACTTGTTAAGTAATCATTGTCTTCAATGATTACTTAACAAGTCCAGTTGCTTTAAATTTATTTATACTAGATATCTCAATTGTTTGATTCAAATGGAGAAAATAAAAGATGACCTTCCCATAATTTGGAATGTTCTGGATAATAATGGATCCCATACCAGTACTCTTTCTTTACATACATACATCAAGCTTTCACATGTTGTCTTGCCATGTTCAGACACCATTTTTTGGGTGTTAGGTCCTGCCTCTAGAAGGTGCTAGAGTTAAAAGACTTGCCAGCAAAACATAATGGAAACCGCCATAGACCATGCACCACCTTGTGGCAGATTTTTTCTCTACGACAACCAGTTAGAGACATAAAACAACAACATAGTAAAGGACCTAAGCTGCATCTGTACACTAGGGGGCACATTTACTAAAATGTATTTTTTCTGGCCTTGAAACACGATATGGTATAAATTCAAAGTAACCACGATAATTTCTGTTGTTCTAAAATGTCTGAACAGTTCTTTTATCGTTCGTACGAAAATATCGCGATTGCGTTCCGAAAGTCACTAAATTTTTGTGCCGAAAAGTTCATAAATGCCACAAAAACAGTTCTGGCTTTGAAGCCTTCCATAGGACTCAATGGCACTTGACAGGTCAAACCTGGCGAAAATATAGTCATGATGAAAGTGTAACCAAAGGGTTAATAAATTCCGAAATGTTTGTATTCTTTCCGCAAAATACGATTGTTTTGTGGAAATTTACCGAAAACCACGAAAAACTTGTGGAATTTTTGAATTTGCTCATACATTCCGAAATTTGGATCTCCATACCTTAAGTCTACTAAAAAATCATTTAAACATCATTTAAACCCAATAGGATTGTTTTGCCTCCAATGAGGATTAATTATATCTTAGTTGGGATCAAGTTTATTATTACAGAGAAAAAGGAAATAATTTTTCTAAATTAGAATTATTTGCTTATAATGGAGTCTATGGGAGATGGCCTTTCCGTAATTCAGAACTTTCTGGATAATTTCTGGTTTCCGGATAACAGATCCCATACCTGTACTTGGATTTTATGGCATTTCTTGTGCACTATAAGCGGAAGCTAAAGTTTTCTTTTGCATTTAAATACCTGTGTTGTAAGGCACAGAAATGATTCTTATTGTAAAAAGTGCCTTTTCCTTAAAAGCTCAATATAAAAGTGCATTTCAAAGTAATGAATTATTTGTTGTGCTATATTTTTGAGCATGCGTTTCCCTCAAGGCTCCTACTTCTATTCTTTAAATAATACTTTAACTTTTTCTTTTTAAGAAAGTTTTAAGTGTCGACTTTATAAATGTCTAGACCCAGATTTACTTGCACAGGTGCTGCAGAGAGAAGATTGCTGTGCGCCATGGAACTGGGACACACAGGTGGGACAAATACACATCAGTGAGTTAGTCTCCTACAGAATAACAGAATTACAAACTGTTCAACAGATTTACAGACCAATCAATTACTCAGACCTGCTAAAGGGAATCTAAAGCCAAATCTCACAGTAGAGTAAACTTTTGGTTCTGTACTAGGGATGCACTGAGTCCAGGATTCAGTTTGGGATTGGGATCTGGCCGAATCCACATTCCTGAATCCGAATCCTTATCACTGACTTTTTGTCACTTAAACACAGAAGTTGAAATGTGCTTTTCAGTTCTCTATAACCTCTATGTGGCCCATTATGTTTTGTTGGTAAGTCTTTTCACTCTAGCACCATCTAGAGCAGTGATCCCCAACCAGTGGTTCAGTGAGCACATGTTGCTCCCCAACCCCTTGGATGTTGCTCCCAGTGGCCTCAAAGCAAGGTCCCATTTTTGCATTCCTGGCTTGAAGCAAGTTTAAAACCAGGAGTACTGACAAACAGAACCTCCTGTAGGCTGCCAGTCCACATAGGGGCTACCAAATAGCCAATCACAGCCCTTATTTGGTACCCCCGGGAACATTTTCATGCTGGTGTTGCTCCCAACTCTTTTTACATTTGAATGTGGCTCACTGGTAAAACATGTTGGGGATCCCTGATCTTGAGGCAGGACCTAGCACCCAAAAAATGGTGTGTGGACATTACTATTCTGTACACATAAGCAGTGTATTTTAATTTTCAGCCTTTATTACTTTAAAAGACATATGCAGTTTCATCTAGGGCCTTGACCCAAAGAAAGAACATTGTTTGCTACCTAACAGTTGTGTATTTTTCTTTGGCACTGTCACTTTAAGATGTTTTGTGAAGTTTACATTTTGCATAGCATAATAAATAGGCACCTAAATGTTAACTTAATATGAACCACCCCTTTAAATGAAACAAATTTCCAAAGACTTTTTTTGAGTTTTCATTAGGTAAACCATGAAATAAGATTTTTGCCAATGACAGAGTAGGCATGTGAGCACCATCTTTAAATATGGTTTTGCCTGAAAATTAGTAGAATATATTACATTAAAGAAAGTAGTAAATTCTAGGTGGCTGTAAGCAGGGTAAAACTTGGATAACATTCTCAATAATAAGGGCAGAGCAAATAATTCTGCCTCCCTGCTACATCCGCTTTGCCTTCTGTTCCCCTTTACTAAACCCATTCATTATTGTGCTCATATTTAGTAGTAGCAGGGTAGCAGGGTAACCGTCAGTCTTAAGGTGGCCATACACGTTAAGATCAGCTCCCTTGGCGAGGTCGACAAGCGAGCGGATCTTCTCCCGATATCCCCACCTAGGGGTGGGCAATATCGGGCAAATGTAGGTTAATTCGATCGTTTGGCCCTGAGGCCAAATGATCTAATTATAACGGCGGCAATGGGCGCAGTCGGTTCGGGCCGATGCGGTCCCCAATCCCACTAAATCTTTTAACCTGCCTGATCGATATCTGGCCAATTTGAGGCCAAATATTGGTCGGGCATGCCCCTCGTTGCTGCCCCTACATGGGCCGATAAGCTGCCGAATTGGTCTAAGGGACTGTAACCTTCTCCAGCTTTATGGTAATGACAGTTAAATGTATGTGAAATGGATGGTGGTGATTTGGCGTTGAATGTTAGAAGCCGCGCTAACTGCAGGGCTCTTTAGTGCTTCACTCCTTTGCAAACAATAGAATATTTGGCAATGCTTTGTGCTCAGCCAATAAACTGACAGAAATACAGATGATGTTAAGTGCTACCTTCATGGGCTTTACTGTAGGTGATTTTGCATTTAATGGAGACATCTCTTTTTCTAAATACTATTCAAGCTCAACCATAAGCAGCTGTAAGTATAAAAGGATGTACAATCTGATTACAATGAAATAGCTAGAGAAATGTTCTAGGAATGGCACCTTACCCCTTTATTATTCTCATTCTATGTAAAGCCACTGACACACAATACTGAAAAATGAAAGGAGTGAAATATTATATACTGAATACAAGGTCAGGTCATATGAATATAATGTTAATGGCGATACAAGAAATCCCAATATAAATGCAAAAATTATTGATATTTCAGTATACTGTATATCTGGTTTTAGAAGTAAAAATAAAATATATATATATATACACACACACGTAAGGTTAAAGTAGGCTGATTGAATTACTAACAAAGGACACAAATAGCAAAATACATTCAATTGCCACATTAAAACTAACAATGAAAAACAAATTTTGCTTATCTACCGGAATGCATTCTATTTGATATGTATATCACACTCAGAAAATGTATTTTGCTATCCAGGCGAGTGGTTTCACAATCTATTTGCTAGGTGTGCATGAGTTTTTAAAATAAGCTACAGAATTCTACGGGCCCCCAGAGAGTTGGGAGGGTTGGTATTGCTCTTGCTAGTGTCAGCCGTGGCAGTTGCAAAAACTAATTAAAGGACCAAGTGAGGGCTAAAAGGTGCCATCTTGGTTCTCAGTACAGTAGGACCAAATAAAGAGCTTTTCAAGGGACACATATTGAATAACCTACCGTAGAAATATATCAATATCCCAAGAACATCAATCCATACATAACATATCTAAAGTAACGGAATCAATACATTTATTAAACATGAACCACAGTGGAATATCTGATAAAGTATTACTGCAAAGAACTGATTGTTGGGCACTGTATTATGAATCTTAACCCTTAAGTGTAGTTTTGTGTCCTCTTTTAAAGGAAGTGTAACACCAACAAATGAAAGTGTTTTAAAGTAATTATAATATAATGTACTATTGCCTTGGACTGGTAAAAGTTGTCTTTGCTACAGAAAGACTACAATAGTTTATATAAATAAGCTGCTGTGTAGCACTGGGGGCAGCTATTTAAGTTGAAAAAAAGGAGAAAAGGCACAGGTTACATAGGAGATAACAGATAAACTCTGTAGAATACAATGGTGTTTTATCTGTTATCGTCTATGTAACCAGTAGCGATGTAGCGAACATCGCCAAAAATGTTTGCAAACCCGTTCGCGGACTTTCGCCAAAACTCGCGAATATTTGCGAACTTTGCGAACCCCATAGACTTCAATGGGAAGGCGAACTTTAAAACCTAGAAAAGCCATTTCTGGCCAGAAAACTGATTTTAAAGTTGTTTAAAGGGTGCCACGACCTGGACAGTGACATGCAGGAGGGGGATCAAGGGCAAAAATTTATCTGAAAAATACTTTGTAAAAAAACCGCCAAAAAAACCCCGCCAAAAAACGCCAAAAAAAAACCGCAAGCTATTTGTATGTATATGCATAGGCAATAAAACGAACTGAAAAAACGCGGCGGAAAAACCAAGGCGAAAAAACGCGGTGCCAAGAAAAAACGCGGCGCCAAAAAAAAACGCGGCGAACCCAAAGTTGCGAACATCATCAAAAGTCTGCGAATTTGCGGACTTGCGAACACCCGATGTTCGCGCGAATTAGTTCCCCGGCGAACAGTTCGCTACATCTCTAGTAACCAGTGCCTTTTCTCCTATGAATGGCTGCCCCCATGGCGACACAGCAACTTTCTTTATATAAACTATTGTAGTCTTTCTAAGGCACACACATCAGTTGTACCAGTGCAGGGCAACATATATTATATTGTAATTACTTTTATACACGTTCATTTTTTGGTGTTACTGTTCATTTAAGGTTGTTCTTTAATACTTGTTCACTTTTTATTTTTTAGGGTGACAAACCTGTCCCCTCCATGTCCTTTCCACAACTGCCCACTTATCTTGAAAAATATATCAACTCTTGCATAACCATGACACCCAGACAAAAGAAGAACAAACCCCATTTCCAGAATTCCCACCTCCATGTTAGACTGGCCAATAAAAATGAAGTCATCCTTCCACTACATACCTGCCAATTTCCACTGGAAAAAAAGTAGCAGCAGGGTTAAGTGGGCATACTCTTAAGGTAATAGATTAAATGGTAGAGTGCAGGGTGTTGTTGTCCTTTTCTACCCTGTCTTTAATCAGTGGTTTCCTCCTGGGAGTCAAAAGAGGTCATTAACTTCTGCTACCACAGTTGTGTCAGTGGAAATCTCCCCAGTCAGTTGCGCGTCATACCCCATTCATTAAAGGTACTTGCCTCAAAATGTGCACTTCTTTATACTTGTGCTCCCTGCCTCCTGTTCCACCACCACAGTACCGCCGCAGTAGCTCCAGGGTTCCCTCAGCACCATGTCTCATTAGGCACAACGCACTTGTATCTCAGAGTTCGATGCACACCTCACTGAAAGTGGCACCAAACTGTCAGCATGATTAGATCCAATTTAAAGCAAAACACAAGCATAATTGCGTCTATTTTTATGCATTGGTCACAATTGTGCCAGGTGTAACTCCCCTGTGTGCATGCAAAACAAAGAACTCTAGGGGAAAATGCTAGGGGAATCTTTATAATTAACGATCTTACTAATTCTGAATATATAAAGGGTCATTATTTCCACCATTGCATTTTGCCATGTCTTTAACCCAGAATTGTCCCCCTACAATTTTAGTGTAATTGTGGCCCCAAGTGGAAGTTGCATCTGACGCAATGAATGCAGTTATGATGGCTGCACTTATTTTAGTCGCATTTTGATTGCAAGAAACAGCTTTGGATGCAATTTCCTTCAATGAATAATGTCAATGCGCCAAATGACTGCCTTTATTTAGGAATAACTGCATCTGTGGTTTCAGTCGTAAATGACCCCTGCCACTTAAATCACACTTGTCATCCCACCTAGCCACAAAATTCCATTTGTCTTTCTCTTTCATAGAAGCCGGGTCATGTGCAATATAAATCAGCCTGCTCCCATTTAAAAGGAGACATTTTTCATTGAAGCTGAAAGGTTTTTGAAGGTTGTGAGGTTTTGACCAGAAAGGTGATACCTCCCCTAATGTGGAAATCTATGTCTTTAAAAAGCAGTAGAAGTGGAGTTAACCCAAGCTCAGAGGTTTAGAGCATCCTGGGAGCTAAAAGGCTCGCTATATGTGTTTGTTTGCAATGTGCAAACAAAGAATGAGATTTTACAGATTTCCAAAGAGTTTTAAACTTTGAGACTACATGTAACTTTTTGATATCTGAAAAGAGTACACATAATTCCATGGGGGATACAGGACACACACTTCAATAAGATGGTGAAGCTAGAAAACAAAAGCTTTGATCTGGAACACGTAGGTGCTATACTACGTATCCCGGAGAAGAACTGACTTCATTTTGGTTCTTGTTCATTTTACCAGTGACTGCAGATTCACTGCTGCCTATAGAGTAGCAACAACAAAGAACATTCCTCAGTCTGTATTTGGTCAAGTAAATCATCATAAGTGATGGCTCAACTGAATGAAAACATTCTTTTTGATGTTAAGAGACTATTATGTTCCGTGCTGCATGCTCTGTAGAAAACACTATTCTTTCTTTGGATCCTGGTGGGTGGAAACTCCTGAGGCATGATAATAAATTATTAGCCTTTCCCTTCTTTAAACATTTATTTTCTACCCCTTCTATAGTAAAGTTAGATTGTAAGCACTGCATTCACTTTCCATTTGTTATGCTACAAAAAAAGCAAAATCTCTTTAACCAGTTTTATTGCTTTTAGTTTTGCCTAATTCTTGAATACTGTAATAGTGAGGGAAAACTATAGCAAGCTAACGATTAACATAAAGTGCAGTCCTTTTTAAATATACCTGCTGGAAAAAAACCTCAAGTCACAGTTTCCAAGCACAGGTATGGCATCCTTTATCTGGAAACCCATTATCCGGAAAGTTCTGAATTATGGAAAGCCCGTCTCACATAGACTCCATTTTAATCAAATAATTCATAATTTTTAAACTGATTTCCTTTTTCTCTGTATTAATAAAATAATACCTTGTAATTGATCCCAACTAAGATATAAAAAATCCTTATTGTATGCAAAACAATCCTATTGGGTTTAATGAATGTTTTATTGATTTTTTAGTAGACTTAAGGTATGGAGATACAAATTATGGAAAGACCTCTTATCTAGAATACCCTTGGTCCCGAGCATTCTGGATAATGAGTCCTATACCTGTATAATAAAGACCTGATCTTGAGATGTCCAAGTGTAGACCATGCACCACTGGGATCTTGGGCAAAAATGGTTAATTGGTATTTGCTGAGGTAAAAAAGATATAAAATTACCTAAAGCTCAACTCTAGCATTGAGTTAAAATGTTTCCCTGCAATAGCGCTTCTGGGAATACAGTTGATTGATTTTTTTTCAGACCAGGAAACCCATATCCTATGTATTAGATTCTATTTGTGGATCAACTAGTTAAGCTAGGAAATGGAATTCTAATAACATGCTACAACCGAAAGCAAAGTAATGAGAATGATTATTATGATAAAATGGTTTGTGACTGGCAAATTTAAAGACCATATTACAGCAAAGACTGAAAGCTGGTCAGGTTTTTTCAAAGGGGTTGTTTCAGAAGCCGTACTCAAACAAAGTGCATGGAAACCAAATGCAGTAACATTTTTAGTACTTTTTGCAGGGTGACTGGTTTACTGGGTAGACAGTTTCTGTAGTTGGGGCACATTGCTTAAGGGAACGAATCACCTCTCCCCATTGCCCAGCCTATCATGCTTGCTCATGCCTTTTCTGTTATTCAGTGCTTTGCTTTGTGAAAAGAGGCTTGAGTCAACAAGAAATAAGACAAAGGAATGGATATTTACTCTTGCCTTCTATAACAGATTAGCAACAAGGGTAAACATTGTTTCTTTACTTGGTAAAAGATATGAATATCTTTCTAGAACAATGTTACATTAGGATTGAAAAAAGTACAACTGGTAGAGAAGACGTTAGTGGCTTTAGTTCAACATGGTACAAAAGGACACTATTTTAATGTTCCTCTGCAATAAGTTGCACAATGTTGAGTTACAATCCACCATTAAATCTGCTTTTTCTATAAATCTAGAACACTACCATATTTACACCTCATCTAAGGCCTTGTCTCCTACTAGCTTCAGGTTTGTAACAGTGCATACACACTCATTTAGGGACTGATTTACTAAAATTTGTTTTTTTCTGGCCTTATAAACTCGTCATAGACTCGGCATGGTATAAATTCAAATTAAATTTGATCATTGTTGTATTTATAAAATGTCACGATAATGCTGTTATCGGTCATACGAAAATTTTTCTAGTAGAAAGTTTAACCGGAGATTCATTTCCATGAACCCTCTCTATTATTCCCAAACAGGAATTGATCTAGCAGCCATTTTAGGAACATTGGCGCTCATTCTTGGAAAACAATAATGTGTTAAAATTTCGCTTGAAAGTGTGTGAAATAGAAAACAATGATGGGATTAACTTCCTCTTGAAAATTTGTGAAATAGAAAACAATGATGGGATTAACTTCCCCATGAAACTGGGTGAAATAGAAAACAATGATGGGATTCATTTCCCCTTGAAAATGTGTGAAATAGAAAACAATGATGGGATTAACTTCCCCATGAAACTGGGTGAAATAGAAAACAATGATGGGATTCATTTCCCCTTGAAAGTGTGTGAAATAGAAAACAATGCTGGGATTAACTTCCCCATGAAACTGGGTGAAATACAAAACAATGATAGGGTTAACTTCCCCTTGAAACTGGTTGAAATAGAAACTAATGAAGTGATTAACTTCCCCTTGAAAATGTGTCAAGGACAGGCTGTCACTGATTATTCTATTCCTCTACTATTCTAAGCCTCCATAGGACTCAATGGTACTTGACAGATTAAACCTGGCAAATTAGTTTGCCAAAAAAAAGTTAACAGCAATGAATCGCAAATTATGGGAGTTATTTTTGAAAGACTTTTTTTCGGGGAAGTAAAAAAAAAAAAGACTTTTACTCAAAATTGCTTAGTAAATGTGCCCCTTATATTCAAGGATTCACATTAATCTTTTGCATCAGAAGACAAGGTGACTTGAATACTGATGGTAAAGGAAATCATAAAAGCCTATATGGTTCATTTAGGCACCAAAGTAGACTCCATGGGGAGTGCATACTGACGCAATTCATTAAATTACTTGCATTACACCAGCACTTTCACATAATTCAAGAATGCATCCATCCTGCCTCTACTGAGTAATAGTGTGCAACTATGCCAGTTGATGCTGCCAAACTCTGGAGCTTCTGCCACACTAGACTTGGAGTTCCTACGGCTGGCTGCACCAGAATTGTGCCCAGTGAATGAGATGCAAACACTGTTTTGAATGTGTGTTCTGGAATTGATAAAACTGCCACTCTGGAATTTGCACACAGTTTGTAATAATTTCAAAAATACTGTGTTATGGGTAAGAAGCATGCGGAATTGAATTTGTTTGTAAATGATCCCTTTTATCCCTGAATCTACTGATCATTTTTAAAAGTGTCTTTTTCTGAAGGTAAACTCTTATCATTTGCTTCGTTGGCATTGACATTCAAAATGTTTATGTGTTAAAGGAACAGTAACACCAAAAAATTCAAGTGTATGAAAGAAATTCCAATATAATGTACTGCTGCCCTGCACTGGTATAACTGGTGTTTTGCCTCAGAAACACTACTATGGTTTATATAAAGAATGCAGCTATGTAGCCATGGGGGCAGCCATTCAAAGGAGAAAAGGCACAGGCACTTAGCAGATAACAGATAAAACACTATTGTATTATACAGAGCTTATCAGTTATCTGCTATGTAACCTGTGCCTTTTCTCCCTTTTTCCAGCTTGAATGGCTGCCCCCGGGACTACACAGCAGCTTATTATATATAAACTATAGTAGAGTTACTGTAGCAAACACACAACTTTTACCAGTGCAGGGCAACAGTACATTATATTTCATTTACTTTAAAACTCTTTCATTTTTTGGTGTTACTGTTGCTTTAAGAACACTTGATCCCTATTAAACATTTGTTCTAAACATAGATCAGCTTTACCCACATGCCATAGCAATATAGAGAGGCTTATTTACGAAAATCGGAATTTGTGAATTTTGGAGTTTTTTCAAAAAGCTTGCTTGATTATTTATTAAAAAAAAAACATGAAAAATGCAAAGGCATAGAATTAGTAATCTATTCATCATGTTCAACAGGTCAAATTCTCAAATTTCAAAAAAATTCAAATTGAAAGAATCACATTTTGCCTAGGACATTACAACTTCTACATGAACTTTTAAATGCCAACGTTTTACATTCAAGTTTTTCCAAAGGCTTGGTAAATATCGAACATTTGAGTTTTGGAAGCCCTAATTCAAATGTATGAGTTTTAGCGCAAGCAAATTCTATTCATGGCAAAAATTCAAATTTGAACGTTGATAAATCAGTTCCCCAAAAGTTTTTAAACGATGTTCTCAAGTAGTCTCTAATATTAAAAAGAAAAACCACAGGAGGAGCCCTGCTGTGAACGACCGCATTACTATTCACTTCACTTTTCTTGGTTTTTCATTTGGAATTTTTTTTTCCCAGCATACTCTCAGAGGAACATGAAGCACTTGAATAACTGTTGTGCTCTCATTGGTGGCTTCATATTTCTAAGAGCTATAACAAAAGCACATATTCTCCTTTACTCTACTGCAATATGATACATTACAGATCGACTTTTCTCTATTTCAGAACAACGCAGAACAGCATAAAAATAAGATATATTTGCTTGGATCCATATTATAATCCCCTTGGATTTGTTTGTCTTTGTTGCCTCAAACAATCTTTTTTTGAAACATCCAGAGCAGTGACATACATTTCATTGATTTTAGTTCTTAATAGTTGAGTTACCTTATTTTTCTGTACAGTCATGTTAATTATTGGCAACGATGCATCATTTACAAAATGATCAAGGCACTCATTCTGCCGGCTAAGCTAAAGATGTTCAGCAAGGCTAGACTGCATGAAATGGTCATTATATCCGGCACACAGTACTTTAGACTATAGCTGAACTTAAGAACTGTTCTGGGTTATGCCTTCCTTAATCAATTCTCTAAAATTCTCTTTAAAGTTGCTGGTATATCTCTGTCTATTGCTAAGAACATAAAACTTCTTTGATAAATACAATCAATTGTTTGGAGATTTGTCTCAGGCCTCTTCCAAAACAAAATGTATATTATTTATTTTTTTTACATGTTTTTTACATTGTGCATTGTTGTTTTCAGATGATGAAAAGATAGAGGTCCAGGATCCTAAAGCATCTAAGCTTTTTGACTAATACTATACTATATACAACAGTGTTTCTACATGTTTTTCCAAACAACAAACAGCAAATGTACTGAGTGGATCAATCGCTGCTTTTTATTAATTAACCTAATTTTCTTTCTGCAGAACTGCAATATGTTAATTGACTGCCATAGACTTCCTATCCCTCATGTGCGAACTGTCATCAGATTAGTCTAGCCCGCTGCTTATTTGTAAGTACCTGATTTGATTTGAAAGTTTAAAGATATGAAATGCATTGCAGTGTTCAGTCTCTGGAAAAGAAGGAAAGGTTGAGTAGTATAGCTGTTGTTTTGCACTTGAATCTAAAAAATCTCCCAGGCGTAAGTCTAGTATCAGAGACACAAATAGGACACATGGGGGGAGAGGATAAAAGAAAAATATATGGCACCCAGACCAAACTAATAAGGAAAGTAGAGTAGAGTAATAAGGAAAGTGAGCAGAGTAATAAGGAAAGTGAGTAGTGAACACAAAAAGATTGCCTCAGGTCTGGATACCCATAGCAACCAATGAGATGTTTAATAAAAAAAAACAACTGGTATGTTAAAGATTAAGGGTGCAAAAATCACTATTAAAAAAATAACTTTTGATTGGAACTCCAGCAGCTCAAAACCTTGTCAGGGGTAATAGATCTGACTAATTAATACAGTAAACAAATGTTTATTGGGGGTCAAAGTCCTTATTTTGCCCTTTCTTTAGCTTGTAATGAAAACCAAGAACCATTTAAATCTGATCATAAAGCCCTGCACTGCACGGTAGTGATACCGGTCTGTAGTTGTAATCTGATCAGCTATTATCCTGGCTTTTGCTTTAAAAACCCAGTGGGTGAGCTTTAGCCTATAGGATAAACCCATGTAAATGGGATTTTCTAAGACCTTGTTTGGAATTCATTCCCAGAATTCCTTTTGTTTGTTTTTTGTTTAATCCTAATAAGAGAAAGTTCATCATATCAGGACCAACCCCAAAAAATTAATCAAGAGTAGGTACAAACATGTCTCTGTATATAAATTACAATTAGCAATATAGAGTCCATGTAATTAAAATCCATATAATGCAGCCTGTTAAGTTGCCATGAGAGAGTAATATGTAAAACCATTTCTCAGGAATAATAAGAATCTTGGAAGAAATAAGTCTTAAATAGATATTTACTGTATATATATATATATATATATATATATATATATATATATATATACACAAAATGAACTAGGGCTATTTAAATATTTTGACATGTAAACTCTATCCCACTGGGGGTGCCCAAATGTTAGCCCCCCCCGTGAATTAGATAACTTTTTCCATGTTCCATTTTCATCTAAAAAGGAAACTGCACCAGACTATGGAAAAAGCACATAAGCCTTACACCTTTATATCTTCATTCCTTGGCGACTGGCAATTACACATGTGCAGTAAAGTAAATCTTGTGGGTTACTCTATTACATATGCTCTAGCAGGAATTGCACAAGGCATTCTGGGGACCCAAGTAAGAAGGTAAGTAAAATGCGGTGCAGTATTTAGAGACTTTTTGTCTCAGGCTGGTGCAGTTCTCTTCAAACTTCTAACTTCTGTCTTGTCACCTTGTTGTGCTGGGAGGTGACACATACTTCTGCCTTCCTGTTTGTTTTGGCAACGACTGGCAGCCATATTATCCCTCTGCTCTGGCACAGCCCGCGTTCCCCGCTCACACTCTGTGTGGGTACAGGCGTCCTTACGCAATCTGTGGCCATTTTGTACAGCCGCTGTATGGGAATAAGTTCTGTGCTCGTTGTTAGGGTGCCCCCACCCCTGTGTAGGAGCTGCCAGGCAGGATTATAAGAGGGTGGGGCTAAAGCTATTACATTAAACAGATTTCCCCCTGTATGTGCACTTAGGTACACAGGGAGGCGTTACACATGGGCAGCTTCACCCACAGCCGGTGAATGGGGTCATTGAAGGAACATAATGCCGAGTTGTACTGGGTTACACAGTGCATAGTGTGTGTGTCTTTCCTGCACAGGAAAACTAGGGCACACCTGTCTGTGGGTGCCATGTTGGGAACCTCTAGGGGCACTGGAGAAAAAACTTACATGTCCTTCAACCTGACAGGTCCAGAGCAGTAACCTGGGGGCCCCAAGAAATGCTGGACCTGAAAGGAAAACTATACCCCCAGAAGAAACGAGAGATGACGTGCATGACTTTTTTTTTGACGTGTGTGACAATTTTTTAACGCATGCAACTCTTTTTTTGTGGCACAACAAAATTTTTGCACGGCTAATCTTTGCGCCTGCTGACAATCACCGTGAACCCATGCCTGGCGAAAAATTTTGCTCATCACTACTACATTTTTTTCTGGGGAGTTTACATGTCCTTTAAGTGTAAGATGCAGAGAGAAGAAAAGAGATGAACAAACGAGATTTTGTGTGGAGAATGTTTAACTATCTACTTTTCCAGAAGATCTTCAACTAGGCATTATAATTCAGTATACCTGGGTTTTTCCAGATAAGGGGCCTTTCCTAATTTGGATCTCCATATCTTAAGTCTACTAAAATATAATTTAAACATTAATTAAACCCAATAGAATTGTTTTTCCTCCAATAAGGATTAATAATATCTCAGTTGGGATCAAGTACAAGGTACAGGAATGGGATCCCTTATTCAGAAACCCGTTATCCAGAAAGTTTTTAATTGAATTACGGAAAGGCCATCTCCCATAGACTCAATTATAAGCAAATAATTTTAATTTTATAAAATGATTCCCTTTTCTCTGTAATAATAAAACAGTACCTGTACTTGATCCCAACTAAGATATAATTACCCCTTATTGGGGGCAGAACAGCCCTATTGGGTTTATTTAATGGTTAAATGATTCCCTTTTCTCTGTAATAATAAAACAGTACCTGTACTTGATCCCAACTAAGATATAATTACCCCTTATTGGGGGCAGAACAGCCCTATTGGGTTTATTTAATGGTTAAATGATTCCCTTTTCTCTGTAATAATAAAACAGTACCTGTACTTGATCCCAACTAAGATATAATTACCCCTTATTGGGGGCAGAACAATCCTATTGGGTTTATTCAATATTTAAATAATTTTTAGCAGCCTTAAGTTATGGAGATCCAAATTACAGAAAGATCCCTTACCCGGAAAACCCTAGGTCCTGAGCATTCTGGATAGCAGGTCCCATACCTGTACTGTTTTATTATTACAGAAAAAAAGGAACTCATTTTTACAAATTTGAATTATTTGCTTATACAGTAATGGAATTCTGCTTCCAGATTTCTTGCTACCGGGTTTCTGGATAACGGATCTCATACCTGTAGTAGTATTTGAATATATTAGCCTGAATAACTTCGATACTGTATCTTGGCTTTTAAATATTTGAATTACTTATTTAGATAGATAGATAGATAGACAGACAGACAGATAGATGATAGATAGATAGATAGATAGAGAGATAGGCAGATAGAGATAGATGATAGATAGATAGATGATAGATAGATAGATAGATAGATAGATAGATAGATAGATAGATAGATAGACAGACAGACAGACAGATAGATGATAGATAGATAGATAGATAGATAGATAGATAGATGATAGATAGATAGATAGATAGATGATAGATAGATAGATAGATAGATAGATATAGATAGATAGATAGATAGATAGATAGGTAGGTAGATAGATAGATGATAGATAGATAGATAGATAGATAGATAGATAGATAGATAGATATTCATTAAATTAATTTTCTTTTCTGGAAAAAGAAATAAAAGATACCTTAAAAATAAATAGGAGACAATTAGACAGTGCCTAAAATAACAATGTTATTATGTAACTCATTCCAGTGTTTGGCATTAGCTTCTGAAGCATTATTTCTATATATAAAAAGGTGTTTCATCTTTTCTGTTTGTATATTCATAGTGATAGCATATTTTAATAAAGAAGTATCTTACTAACTATATCCCGCATTCTTTAGTATCTTTTATTTTCATGCATGCAGTGAGTGTGAAATGTTTAATGAAAATAGTTTGGTTCATAAGCTGGGACACTTGCATGTTTTAATATTCATAGGAGGACAGGAATCTACATGCTTGGAAAACCGAGGGGGTGATTTATAAAATGATTCAGTCTGGGAATCTGACATTCATATTCATTCCATATTATGTTTAGGAATCATCCATAAATATAATAGACCCGTTTGATTGATTCAATAAAAATGTATCATTGTCCAAGCGTTCAGGATTCATTATCTCAAACCAGCTAAACTAATGGACTGGAATTTGAAAACCACTACTTTTAAAACATCTTGATATTTTTAGCTTTTATAGAAGATCGTCACAATTAGATCAACTACACATTCATTATCAATATAATTTGATCGGATTTGGGGTTTCGCATAAATTCCAAAATCACCTGGATTCATGAAAGTTTTATTGAATTGGTCTGTTGAAATGATTGTCCTGATAGGATTATCCCTAAAAGTTCCATCAAAGTCTGCAGAATTCCCAGAAAAAAACTTGGATAAATTAACCTTTTTCTAAACATGTGGATTCCTCTTCTCTTATGGATATTAAAAGTATATTACATTTTGAAATTATATCAAAGAATTTGACACTATAATAATAATAATAATAATGCAGATGTAACCAGCTAGGGGAACCTGGAATTACTGTATTTTGTACACAAACACTGCACACACCATACAAAGTTCAAAGTTTACAATTGAATAGGGGTAGCCCCTTCCAATCATACAGATAAGGGGGTCACCAACCTTTTTCTAACTGTGAGCCACATTCAAATGTGAAATGTGTTGTGGGAGTCACACAAACAAGAAACATGTTTCCAAATAAATGTGATTGACTATTTAATAGCCCATTGGGAACTACCAGTCTGAAAGAGACTCTATTAAGCAGTACACTATCACCAAAGCTTGCCTCCAAGCCAAGATATAAATGAGTTACTGCTTCTAGGACATTGGGAGCAACACCAAAGGGCATGGTCAGGGCCAGATTTGTAATCCTGCCACCCCAAGGCCGCCCCTGTCCGTCGCCCTGCACGCATACGTGAACGCGCGATTGGCACCCCCCCCCCGCGCGTGCATGCACGAACGTGCGATCGGCATCCCCCCCCTCCCCAACGTGCATGCGCGGGGTGTAAACATTCACATATGGAGCAGTGGGGGAGAGGTCCCCACTGCTCCGTATGGGTGAAAAAGCTTAAGATTGTGGTGTGGCGGTGGGCGGCATGCCGCCCCCAAATTTGTGCCGCCCTAGGCCCGGGCCTTTGTGGCCTCTCCGCAAATCCAGGCCTGGGCATGGTAAGCAATATATTACTCATGAGCCATTGGTTGGATATCACTGATATAGACCAACTGCAAAACATTCCAAGGCACCCAGGCTTTCTACAAAAAAGTCTTTATCCCTGAGCAAAAAAAATGCCCTTTCCTCTAAGGTAACTTTCAGAGCACTTCTTTGCTCTGAAACATTAGATTTTATATCAAATAAATCTTAAATGATGTACCAAGCCTTTGGCTTTGTGCCTTCATATGGTCTTGAAACTCCTCATGACTTATGGTGGGCTCTGTATAAGTCAGGCATTTCAAATTGGCCAGGCTGTAGTAACTCTACATTTTATGGGGGCAAAAAGATATTACTGTTGAGCTGCACACGCATGAACAATGTTCTTTGGGGATGCCAAAAAAGGACTATTTTGTAGCCTGCAGGAAGTTCTGCTTGGAGTAAAACTGTCTCTGTGCTTCCAAAACTTGTCTGCAAGCCAGACATTTAAAAATGGCACCTACTTTGAGGCCACTGGGAGCAACATTCAAGGGCTGGGGGAGCAACATGTTCCTCACAAGCCACTGGTTGGGGATCACTGCTATTGAATAATGTAAAAAATAGTCAAACAACTTTGTCTAATTCCTGTAATCAAGGGGCATAGAACAATTTAAAATATTTGGGTCACATTTATTTGTAGTTTATTTTGGTGACCAAGTGATGCACATTTCTGACAATTTAACACCATTATGTCAATGATAAGTCGTTTATATCGATAGGTATTAGCTGACGCCCAACTGAAGGAAAAAGTTTGAATCCCCTGTACATCGCCGTTTCTAGGGCTACTTAAACCAAAAAAAGCAAATGGCCTAGTATAAATTGAAATATAATGTATTGTTGCCCTGCTCTGCTAAAAACGGTGTGCTTGCTGTAGAAAATCTTGTATAGATCAGCACTTTGGGTACCAATAAAGAGCCCACTTTGCATTTTCATATACTGCAAGTAAGACATTATGAAAGAATTAACATGGAATCCTATTCCCACTATTCCTATTGCTTAGACAATGCTATGTGATCTTTCACGCGCCAGCTCTGTCTTCTCTGTAACGTCACTGTTCACTGTTTTTGTGCAGAACTGTCCTTTTCACAATAGTGGGGCATTTAAATTTAATAAGAGGCTTTCCTTGAACATCTATCAGTGAGCACAGCTTCTCTTTGTATTATTTCCAAATGTCTAAGGATTGATTTTCTCCGTTAATATAATCAGATTTGCTGAAAGGTTAAACTTAAATTAAACTGTGTGTTTTTGCTTAATGAAAAAAACCCATCATACCAGGTTTTGGCGTGAACCTTGCGAAGACTTTATTAAGGATTCTATTTCTCGCTGATTTATCAGAACTGTGCTATGCATTTTTTTTACTGGCACCAAAATCTAGTGACCAGCACATACATATCTCCAACCCTCTCCCCTCACCTCCACTCACCAGCACAGAGATCCAGGAGCCCTATAAGAGCAATAATCCATGACTTCAAATGTATCCACAGCAAATCTCCATCTTTTAATCTTCTTTAGCTTGCCAAACATGCTCGTATTTCAATCGTTCTGCCTGACCATCTGGACATTTAACCTAAGTCAGAGGGCAATTTTGACCATCCTGTGATCATCAAAGATTATCTGACATCACTGAAATTTTTTTCTGCCAATAATCCAAGTTGGTCAGTAAATGGTGCATCAGTTGATGAGAAGCTGCAGTTCCTTTCCCTTCCATGAGATCTTATTGCTGGGATCCACAACCTTTTTTAATTGTGAGCCATTGGTGAGCCACACAAGCATGAAAAACAATTCTTTGGGGATGCCAAATAAGGGCTGTGATTGGATATTTGGTAGCTCCATGGGGACTTCTGGCCTGCAGGAGGCTTGGAGTAAAACTGTGTCTTTGTGCTTAAACAACTTGTCTTCAAGCCAGAAATGTAACAATTAGAACTTACTTTAAAGGAGAAGGAAAGTTATTTTGCCATTTTACTGCCAATAGATTTGCCACATTAGTTCCACCTAGAACAATTTATTCTGCAGAAACCATTACCATACTAAGTAAACAGCTTTAGAAGCTTTCTCCGTTTGCTTAAGATAGCAGCTGCCATTTTAGATAGCTTCCTTCCTGCAGTCTAGCTGTTATAGCTCAGATCAAACATTCCTAAGGGAGGGGGATGGGAGTTCTTAGCATTCTCGTGGGAGAAGGAGAGAGGAGAGAACTGTGCAGACTCTGGCCACAGGAATTAAGGATGTTTCTGAGATAGGAAGTCAGACACTGGAACATCATGTTTACAAAAAAAGAGACAAGAACTTCTGTGTTTCTTTTGATAGAGGACTCAGTGCAGCATTACTGTAAGAGCTTATGGCTGTATTTACATAGACCTTTCTGATAAAGCTTACTTAGTTGTTACCTTTTCTTCTCCTTTAAGGTTACTGGGAGCAATATCAAAGGGGATGGCGAGCAACATGTTGCCCCTGACCTACTCATTGGGCATCACTGTCTTATTGTATCAGTTGATGAAGACCTGCAATTTCTCTTCTCTTCCAAGAGTTCTGATTGTTTGAGCTATCATCCCAAACATCCCATCCTTCCTGGGGCACCTATTTGGCCTTAATTGACCTCTTAGTTGATGCTGGCTATCTACTGTGGGAATTCACTCAAAATGGCCCACTCACAGCTACACCCAGAAGAGGGTTGTTTTTTTCAATGTAGTTATCTTGAATAATTTGAAAGTGTCAGTAATGCTACGTTTTGTTTACACTTACTGGAGCAACAACAATGACTTGCTTATATTATTGGAATATTTTTACAACTATGTGCTAATTGGTTGCTACATAGTTTAAGCTTTGTTTGTGTTTGTACATAATCCCAATAAATAAAAAAATTTTACATCTACACAAGCTTAATTCTGGACGTTTTTTTGTTTGTTTGTTTGTTTTTCAAAAATAGCCCCAGACTTTCATAAATAAATCAGCTATAAATAAAACACGCGGAGGCACAATTATCAACATTGTGATTTTTGTGGTTTTAGAGTTTTTTGAAACCATGAATAAACTCATTTCCACTAAACATCTAGTCATTAGTAACGAGTGAATCTGTCCGACTTCGCTTTGTGAAAAATTTGCAAAACAGGAAAATTCATGAAACGGCAAAATATCTGCAAAGAGCATTTGTCTCGCGTGCCTTTTTTTTGCCATGAATGCGGCAATTTTGAACCGACCATGCCTATTTTCATGCACTAGCACCCACTTTCGGCGTGCCTGTGCCTATATTTGATGCCAACATATTCCGCAGCGCTGTACAATAAGTGGGTTACATACATTGGACATACAGAGTAACATATAAAGCAACCAATAAGCGATACAAGAGGTGAAGAGAGCCCTGCAGATGGTGTATTTTCACATTTGTGTTTTTTGATGTTTAGATGAAAAAAAAAATGGTGAAAATTTGGCTTTCATTTTTCAAATCCTGAAAAAAAAAAATACTAATTTAAGTAAATGTCCCCTTACTCGTTTCCATGTATATTGAATAGTGTGCATTGTGTCTAGCCACAAGCTGTTTTCCTGCTGTAGCAAACTACTGCCAATATCAACCTTATGTCTACACAACTAAAAAACAACTAGATAGGGCCAGAGTCTGCACAGCTCTCTCTTCTCTCCCCCTCCCTTAAGAATTCATAAAACTCACTCCCCCCTCCCTTAGGAATGTGTAATCTGAGCTATAATGGCTAGAGCTGCAGCAGGAAGCTATGAGGACTAAGCTAAAATGGCAGCTGCAATCTTAAACAAACAGATGGAGCTTGTAGGGCTCTTTACTTGGGTATGGTAATACAGAATAAATATAGTGTTCTAGGTGGCACTAATGTGGCAAATCTATTGGCAGTAAAACGCCAAAATTACTTTCCTTCTCCATTAAAAATCTTTTTAGCAGAAAGGTTTCAATGAAGTAGCAAACAGAAGTTCTCCTATTCATTCCTGTCTAACCAGCTAGTTTCCAAAAGCAAATGATATACACTACAACCATTTGCTTTACTTTCAGTAAATACAGGGATATGTGAACATTAAAGAATAAAAATATCTGATGCTTTTAGCTATGGATGAGGAAACTTTCTCGGTCAGTACAGTTTGGCAACAAGATTTTCGACTTTTGCCAGGGCTAATAAGCAGATTCTATATTTCTGCATTCCATTCAAATTAATGGAAAGCGGCATTGGCCATTTGAATTTTATACTCTAAATGGAAAAAGGGATTTTAAATGATATTATCTAAGCATATTTTATGCTCTAAGCATTTTATCATGCACCTTTTTTTTTACTAAAAATGGGAAACTTACCTCTTATTAGTAATCACGCAAAGCACAATTATGTTCTGACATTGTTTTGATGGAAATCTGTGAGAAATGAGCTGTGACTGTCACTGTCATCCTATAAGTTTGGCCTGTATAAAAAGACAAGACAGAACAAATGTAGTTCAGACTTGTTTTTCTGACCACACTTGATATGTTATAGTTTTGTTTCTTTTTTCAACAACAACAAGAAATATAATAAAGTGAAATAAAATAAGACAGCAGGGGTAATTTATGTTTCCCTGGGGTGCAAGTGCTAGAGCGATAACGGACGCAAGCGCACACCCCATAGTGCTCATCTAACAAGCATTTGAGCCCGGGGAAAACAAAAATGACCCCTGATGTCTTATTTTGTCTCACTTTATTTTATTTTTTTTGTGGTTGTTGATTGGGAGCAAGAAGTCAACCTCCCATGGCTATATAGTTACGTTGTGTTGAAAAAATACCATGAAGTTTAATCCTTCCAAGTGAACCCCAGCACACACACAAACCTATTCTGACCAATCTATCCACTCACATACAGACCCATACTGACCTATTTATCCACTCACATACAGACCCATACTGACCTATCTATACACTCACATACAGACCCATACTGACCTATCTATCCACTCACATACAGACCCATACTGACCTATCTATACACTCACATACAGACCCATACTGACCTATCTATCCACTCACATACAGACCCATACTGACCTATCTATACACTCACATACAGACCCATACTGACCTATCTATCCACTCACATACAGACCCATACTGACCTATCTATCCACTCACATACAGACCCATACTGACCTATCTATCCACTCACATACAGACCCATACTGACCTATCTATCCACTCACATACAGACCCATACTGACCTGTCTATCCACTCACATACAGACCCACACTGACCTATCTATCCACTCACATACAGACCCATACTGACCTATCTATCCACTCACATACAGACCCATACTGACCTATGTATCCACTCACATACAGACCCACACTGACCTATCTATCCACTCACATACAGACCCATACTGACCTATCTATACATTCACATACAGACCAATACTGACCTATCTATACACTCACATACAGACCCATACTGACCTATCTATACACTCACATACAGACCCATACTGACCTATCTATACACTCACATACAGACCCATACTGACCTATCTATATACTCACATACAGACCCATACTGACCTATCTATCCACTCACATACAGACCCACACTAACCTATCTATCCACTCACATACAGACCCATACTGACCTATCTATACACTCACATACAGACCCATACTGACCTATCTATACACTCACATACAGACCCATACTGACCTATCTATCCACTCACATACAGACCCATACTGACCTATCTATACATTCACATACAGACCAATACTGACCTATCTATACACTCACATACAGACCCATACTGACCTATCTATACACTCACATACAGACCCATACTGACCTATCTATACACTCACATACAGACCCATACTGACCTATCTATATACTCACATACAGACCCATACTGACCTATCTATCCACTCACATACAGACCCATACTGACCTATCTATACATTCACATACAGACCAATACTGACCTATCTATACACTCACATACAGACCCATACTGACCTATCTATACACTCACATACAGACCCATACTGACCTATCTATACACTCACATACAGACCCATACTGACCTATCTATATACTCACATACAGACCCATACTGACCTATCTATCCACTCACATACAGACCCACACTAACCTATCTATCCACTCACATACAGACCCATACTGACCTATCTATACACTCACATACAGACCCATACTGACCTATCTATACACTCACATGCATAAACCATATAAACCAACATCAATACTAAGACTTTATAGCCTTTGATATTATGCTTGTTTAGAAAACTATCCAAGCCACTTTTTAAAGGCATTAACAGAGTCTGCCATTACCACATCACTAGGAAGGGCATTCCCCAACCTCACTGCCCTCACCATGAAAAAACCCCTACGCTGCTTCAAATTGAAGCTCCGTTCCTGTAATGTAAAGGGGTGACCTCTGGTGCGCTGATCATTTTTATGGGAAAAAAGAACACCCTCTATCTGCCTATAATCCCCTGTAATGTACTTGTACAGAGTAATCATGTCCCCTCCTCGTCCTGCATAATATAAGGGGCTAGCCACAGGTCTCTCTGCTCTTATCACATATGACAAACCCAAAACCCATCGGGAATGAACAGCACCGGATTTGTAATGGGGGCACCACGTGGCTGCCCCCATTCTTCGCCCCCCCCAACCCCCCCGCGCATGCGCGAACACCTGAAACCCACGCCGCCTTCCGCGCATGCACATTCATGAACAGTAAAAGTCCCATATGGAGCAGTGGGGGGAGGTCCCCAAAATTTAAAAATTGCCCTGCCGCCCTAGGCCCTGGCCTTTGTGGCCACAAATCCGGGCCTGGGAATGAAGGGATTCTGGTTTAGGTGTGCTCTTCTGCCTTTATCAGTTACTTTTGACTTTGGGCCGGACCCTCAGATACTCTGTCAGGACTTACTAAAAGTCCACAGACCCACACAGGGGTAAGCGAGGCAGCCAAACGTATACTCCAGGGAAGGAGCTAGTAAGAACAGACCTAGATGTGGTCAGGCAGGCCAGGTCAGTACCAAGAAACAACAGCAGAATCATGAGACAAACTTGAATTCGGAAACAAGAGACAGGAACAAGCAGAAACCAGGGACAGAAGTGATTAGCATTATAGAACCTACAGTAGGAACAAGTAATTTTGGCCTGTAACGGACAGTGAGTGAGTGCAGAACTGGGAATTTATAGGCAGGTTGATGGCTAGCACTGAGCACCTGTAGCCAGATTATCAGCAGCTGAAACAAGCCACGACTACTTAAAATGCATGGATACCAAAGGGATTTGAACCACATTCTTAGTGCAGAGGTGGAACAGACTCCACTGAAACCTACAGGAAACCGGTCCAAATCCAGGTGGGATATTACAAAACAAAGCACAGAACCCTGTGGTTATTTGTAAATAGCAGAACACAGATTACACACTATGCAAATTGCATTATTCTGTATAAACGACCTCTAATTGCTTTTGTTAAAATTTGCAAACTATACAATAGTGCACTCTAATGTTTTCATGTTATACAATCCATCTTTTAAAGAGATAGGAAGAAAAAAAAACCTGCTACAATATGTTTCCTTATTTCTAATAGATTGCTGTTCACGTCAAGAGTAATTAAATTTAAACATTACCCTCGTGGTACTTTCATTAGTCACCTAACTGTTAAAATATACCACTAACGAAGTACTATAATGGGCCATTCTAAAGGGTATGCCGTGAAACTGCTGCACTTACAATTCATCTTTGTTAACAAATTAAGTTGCAAAGAATTTCATGCACAATTAATTAAACCATAAAGTAGGAATCTTAGGTGGTGCAACATTTACATATTTTAAAAGACCTTTCCAGACAATTGACCAATTAGATGAATCCATCTAAAATGAACAACGTGAGGAAGTCATTTAATATCCGCTCTCCCCGGGGAGGGTTTATCCAAGCATGTTTGACGCGAGACTGTCAAAACACAAACTAGTTTGGAGATTTATTTGCGAGACACTCAAAACACTATACATGTAACAAAAAAAAAATGGATTTTTTTACTTGTTGAAATGTTGAATAAAATAACTAATAGCTATTTGTTTGAAATCAACTAAAACAATAACGGAGAAACTATTAAAACAATAAAATAAAAAGTCCAGACTCCCCTGGACCATATATTATGACAATATCAGCAGCTGTCTTGCAATTATGTCTGGTTTATTTATATACCAACATTCACTGGGTAGTTTTTAACAAAATGACATATCAAAGTCCAAAAAAAACCTCATCACAAAGCTGAGATAAAACTGGATGAGTTGCTATGCATACGGAGAAAATATATATATTTTTTTTTACAATCTAATTAAACACGAGGAAAACAAACAGCAGGAGTTCTCCTAAGCAGTTATAGTAACTGCCAAATAGATACCCTTTTGAAAGGAAATTTTAACTGTAGAGTGTGTTATAATTTTCTTTAGATTTAAGAGTAATTAGTGAACATTTAGGTTATGGTAACTTTAGATGATATGTGACCCTTATTGGTTCATCTTTGCTGATGTAACATAATGGTTAAACCATACTGACTCCACTGTTATCTGTTGTTTCCGTCTCCATCTGCAAAGCTGGTTTTTGGCTGAAGAACAAAGAGGCTGATTCCCGTAAGGAAATGTAAGGTAACTCCGGACAGTGTTAAAATGCAAGTATCTCTGAGGGCATTCACATGAAAGCTTGCCTTATATAAGCCAACATGGAAGTGTTTCTTTGGCAAATATATTGCAGTGCTCTATGAAAAACATTAGTTAAGTGTTAGACTTTGATAGGCAACTAAATGCCCACTACAGCATAGCCTGTAATTTGGCTAGTAATCTTGCTACTGCCCTTAGGGGAACTGGCACCATTCTGTCTGATGAATCCAACACATTTTATTATGGCCTCCATCCCCTGCTCTGAGTATTTTCTGTCCATGCATTGTCCATGGCTCAGCCCAGAATGGGATTAGAACAAAGGGGTACAATAGTATCCAATTTTAGATGGAAGGAATGTGAAATGACAATGGATAAGGTGAGAAGTACTGTATGTTCTGATCCCGACAACCATATTGGCAACTTTAAGCTACCTTTAGTAAAGAAACCATCTTTAACTACTAGAGGGATGCCCAGATACCAAACTCCCACCCATTACTGCCCTTTGGACTCTAATAGATCCTTCAGCCCCAGTGGATTTCTGTAACCTGTGAACATTAACAACCTGTGTCTTGGTTACATATGGACTATCTATGGAATACTCTATTTAAATCCTGCTAGTTGGTGGTGCTGACTGCTTTGTTTTAAAAATGGCACCAACATCTTGTACTAATTACTGACCATATCCTTATAAGTTGTTTTTTTTTGGCAAGAATGTACACAGGGTAAAAATCATCATCATCTTCATCATTATCATTTATTTGTAAAGCACCAGCAATCTACACACTCTGCACAAGATCAACACTCAGCCATGCCTTTGGGATTTTACACAAGAATTATACATTGGGCCTCAAGACAATTATACTTAGTGCTTGAATTGAAGGGAAAAAAAGTGGAGCGATGCTGTGCATAGGGTGGCATGGCAAAAATAAGCCCCAATACCATTATAAGCCAAACCCAGTATGCATATATCTATCAACGTATGCACTGTGTAGAGACTCAAAAATAAAAATAGTGCATATGAATTTTCTTAACTGGCAATTCAGCTGCAAACACAGCCCACTGCTGCATATTATTCCACAATATTTAATATATATTTTCTCTCATCATTTCTCAGTCTGCTATTGTTTTCTACCTTTATTTTATCTTTTTGTTTCCCCTATTTCTTTCATTCTCTCTCCTGTTCTCTATTCCCTTTCTGATGCCTCCACATTCTTCATATGTATAACACATCTCCATCTCTTCTTTACCTCTCTCCCAGCCATCTTTTCTTCTTTTATTTTCTATATACTTCTTTTCCTTGCACTTTTTAACCTCTCCATTTTATTTGCATGAAAAAGAGGAGCAAAAGAAAATTCCAGTATTACAAAAAAAGTTCTGGGATTCAAAACTCTCCAAACCTATTTCACCAAACTAAAGAAGTGGAGGGATGTTGTCCCTCCCCATCCCTCCCCGATTCCAGCACTGATTGTCCATGTTCAGATTCTGTGAATGAAACATGGTCTGGGTTGCAAATCACTCACAAAGCACAACAGAAACCTGGGTTAATACAGAGCCCTATAATTACTGCCTGCTGTAGCAAATGAAACATTTGGAGGCCCATTTATTAGCATTCGGATTGTCATGGTTTTATAGTTTTTTGAAACCACAAATAAACTCATTTCCAAGAATTGTAGTCATTTATCAAAAGATCTGAATTGAAAAAGCAATGTATTGTCGTACAAAAGCCAGAGTAAAAGAAACCATGAAAATCTCTAATGATGAAGCAAAGAAAGATCTACCAAGGGGACATCTGCCATTGACTTCTACATGATCTCAACATTTGGATTTGTTGCAGTTTTGATGCATAATAAATTGCTACAATATTTGCAACGAAATTGGGTTTTTATGTAAAAAAAAGGAACCGGGGGGAAAAAAATAAAAAAAATCAAGCATTGGTAAATGGCCCACTTGGAGTTCATCAACAGTGTTTGGAAAATATGGATCGCTTGCTTTGCCTCTGAAACATGTGATTTAATTTAGTATAAAGGAGATTTCCATGGGGTCTGTGCACTCTGCTAGAGAAACATTTTTTTTTTCTAGATTTCTGTCCTGAGTAGTGATGAGCGAATTTTTTCGCCAGGCATGGATTTGCAGCGAATTTCCACATTTCGCCAATGAGCGAATTGTTTCGAGAAACCTCTGTGAAAATTAGCAGCAGAAAAATTCATTGTGCGGAATTTTTTTTGTTGCGTGTCAAAAAAAGGGCGCAATCATGTCAAAATGGGTGCGGGCGCGACAAAAAATAGATGCGGGTGACAAAAAATATGTGGGTGACAAAAAAATCACGCGACAAATGCGTTTCGCAAATTTTTACCGTTTAGCTCATCACTAGTCCTGAGCTCAGTTTCACCGTTACAGAGCACAATCCAAGCAGACTTTTTTTAAAGTAAGTTCTGCCTTTGTAACCCTGCATTCTTCATTGCATGAACTTTACAGTGCACATTTGATCTTTGCAGATGTAAATGTCACTGAAGATATGTGAGGGAACTGGGTAAATAATGCTATTTATTTTAAGAAAATGTGATGCTGCTGGCGAACAGAGGGGATATATGCAGTACAAATGGTGTGGCTTGGGTAGGGGAGATATGCCCAAGTTATATACATGGAAAAAAAATGTTAGGTTTACATGTGATTTAATAGAGCCTCTCCAGCAGAATCCTGCATTGAAATCCATTTTACACTTAAATTTGAAATGTCACATGAGGCTAGCCATATTCTTCATTTCCCAGGGTGCCACAGCCATGTGACCTGTGGTCTGATAAACTTCAGTCACACTTTACTGCTGAACTGCAAGTTGGAGTGATATCCCCCCCCCTCCCAGCAGCCAATCAGCAGAACAATGGGAAGGGAGCAAGATAGCAGCTCCCAATAGGTATCAGAATAGCACTCAATAGTAAGAAATCCAAGTCCGGCTTGGGACTCCTCCAGTTACATGGGAGTAGGAGAAACAATACTGTAGGTTAGCTGAAAGCAGTTCTAATGTGTAGCGCCGGCTCCTTCTGAAAGCTCAGACTCAGGCACAATGCACTGAGATGGCGCCTACACACTAATATTACAGCTAAATATACATTTGTTGGTTCAAGAATGACATTTTCAATGGTGTAAATTATTTGCAATGTAAACAGTGCAATTTAGAAATAAAAAGTGTACCATAGAAATCACGACAGAATCCCTTCATTAATTTATGGATTGATGCTGCGAACACTGAGTGCTAAAGCTCTTTTAAGTAAGTCAGTTATCTGACTGCAAGTTGAATAACCAAACCACTTTAATTGTTTAAAATCCAAGTGCCTCAGCTGAATGTACTGTATATTTTTTTCTTAGAAGGGAGAAAGCCTGAGTCACTGTGCATACTTCAAGGAAACACCAACTGTGTTTATTAGACTATAGATTTCCTGTTCCCACCAGTATTCACCTTCCTTCCATTTTAGCTTTCGTGAAATAATAGTGATACCATACTGGGTAAATATGTGTATCTACAGTACTGCAATCGTATTATTGGGGATATTTGAAATTGCTGCTATTAGCATTATTGCAAAAACGCAACACACAAGTACGTGCAAGGAAGGAACTGGTGTAGGTCTCTGGGAGCAGGAAACGCCACAGACCAGATTACTAATACTGGATTTCACTTCAACGCACAGGGGCCGATTCATTAAAATACAAGTTCGAATCCTGAATGGGATAAATTCGGATTGGATCCGAAAATTTCTGAAGATCGCAAATATCCGGCAGTCACGAAATTTTCATACCGAACGATCGTAAAATGCAGGAAAACCTTTCTGACTTTTATCCTTCAGTGCATGATTTTGGAAGCCTCCCATAGGGCTCAATGGCACTCTGCAGCCCCAACCTGGCCCAAGGAAAGTCTCCCATAGGACTCAATGGCACTCTGCAGCTCCAACCCGGCCCAAGGAAAGTCTCCCATAGGGCTCAATGTCACTCTGCAGCTCCAACCCGGCCCAAGGAAAGTCTCCCATAGGGCTCAATGGCACTCTGCAGCTCCAACCCGGCCCAAGGAAAGTCTCCCATAGGGCTCAATGGCACTCTGCAGCTCCAACCCGGCCCAAGGAAAGTCTCCCATAGGGCTCAATGGCACTCTGCAGCTCCAACCCGTCCCAAGGAAAGTCTCCTATAGGGCTCAATGGCACTCTGCAGCTCCACCCTGGCCCAAGGAAAGTCTCCCATAGGGCTCAATGGCACTCTGCAGCTCCAACCCTGGCCCAAGGAAAGTCTCCCATAGGGCTCAATGGCACTCTGCAGCTCAACCGGCCCAAGGAAAGTCTCCCATAGGGCTCAATGGCACTCTGCAGCTCCAACCCGGCCCAAGGAAAGTCTCCCATAGGGCTCAATGGCACTCTGCAGCTCCAACCCGGCCCAAGGAAAGTCTCCCATAGGGCTCAATGGCACTCTGCAGCTCCAACCTGGCCCAAGGAAAGTCTCCCATAGGGCTCAATGGCACTCTGCAGCCCAACCCGGCCCAAGGAAAGTCTCCCATAGGGCTCAATGGCACTCTGCAGCTCCAACCTGGCCCAAGGAAAGTCTCCCATAGGGCTCAATGGCACTCTGCAGCTCCAACCTGGCCCAAGGAAAGTCTCCCATAGGGCTCAATGGCACTCTGCAGCTCCAACCCGGCCCAAGGAAAGTCTCCCATAGGGCTCAATGGCACTCTGCAGCTCCAACCTGGCCCAAGGAAAGTCTCCCATAGGGCTCAATGGCACTCTGCAGCTCCAACCCGGCCCAAGGAAAGTCTCCCATAGGGCTCAATGGCACTCTGCAGCTCCAACCCGGCCCAAGGAAAGTCTCCCATAGGGCTCAATGGCACTCTGCAGCTCCAACCCGGCCCAAGGAAAGTCTCCCATAGGGCTCAATGGCACTCTGCAGCTCCAACCCGGCCCAAGGAAAGTCTCCCATAGGGCTCAATGGCACTCTGCAGCTCCAACCCGGCCCAAGGAAAGTCTCCCATAGGGCTCAATGGCACTCTGCAGCTCCAACCTGGCCCAAGGAAAGTCTCCCATAGGGCTCAATGGCACTCTGCAGCCGGCCCAAGGAAAGTCTCCCATAGGGCTCAATGGCACTCTGCAGCTCCAACCCGGCCCAAGGAAAGTCTCCCATAGGGCTCAATGGCACTCTGCAGCTCCAACCCGGCCCAAGGAAAGTCTCCCATAGGGCTCAATGGCACTCTGCAGCTCCAACCCGGCCCAAGGAAAGTCTCCCATAGGGCTCAATGGCACTCTGCAGCTGGCCGGCCCAACTCACTCTGCAGCTCCAGGCCCAAGGAAAGTCTCCCATAGGGCTCAATGGCACTCTGCAGCTCCAACCCGGCCCAAAGGACGGCAGCTCCAACCTGGCCCAAGAAAGTCTCCCATAGGGCTCAATGGCACTCTGCAGCTCCAAAAGGAAAGTCTCCCATAGGGCTCAATGGCACTCTGCAGCTCCAACCTGGCCCAAGGAAAGTCTCCCATAGGGCTCAATGGCACTCTGCAGCTCCAACATGGCCCAAGGAAAGTCTCCCATAGGGCTCAATGGCATTCTGCAGCTCCAACCCGGCCCAAGGAAGTCACGATAACGAAGCTTGAAGGAATGCGAATCTTTTGTACTCGGTGCGACAATACGATTTTGTTACGCAAAATAAGTACGAAAAAGTCGCGACTAAAAATCGAGCAAGGTACGAGATTTCTTAAAAAAAACGCACATTACGAAAAAAACGCATTTGGACACATTCGGAGCATTCGTGGATTGATAAATCTCCCCCACAATGTATGTACAGTTGAACTCTCATTTCCCTCAAAAATTAGGGTTGTGTAAAAAAGTGTAAAATTAGAGATGCCTAGGTGGTAAAACACCTACTAGTATTACAAATTTATCAGCAATATAGTAAAAATGTTTAATATCCCTAAATTTAGCTCCTGGCCCTCAACCCACCCCAGTCTTACATTTTTCCTTCCTTGATTTCCCCTTGATCCACTCTCTAACTGCCTGATACACAGTAGTTCTGCCCCTGTTATGGCACCTGCCCCCTGACCACGCCCTCATTTACATCATAGCCCGTCCCCTTTCAACACCCCCCCCCCCCAGCCCGCCGGTAAAATTAATTTTTAAAGCTGCCAACCCCATGTAAAAGTCCGGTAAATGTAATATCAGGGAAATGCATTATGAATTACTTTGTGGTGGGACCCCCCCAAAAAATGTGTAATGAGGGAAAACTTAAAATCAGGGTATTGGTGCAGTATAGTGCATTCTATCAGAAAATAGACATTCCTACAAAAAGCCTGCTGTGACATAGACAATGGGATTAAGTACAGGTATAGGACCCGTTATCCAGAATGCTCAGGACCAAGGATATTCCGCATAAGGGGTCTTTCTGTAATTTGGATCTATATACCTTAAGTCTACTAAAAAAATCAATAACATATTAGTTAAACTCAAAATAAATGTTCTGCCCCCAATAAGGATTAATTAAACCTTAGCTGGGGTCAAGTACAAGGTACTGTTTTATTATTACAGAGAAAAGGGAATCATTTAACCATTAAATAAACCCAATAGGACTGCTCTGCCCCCAATAAGGGGTAATTATATCTTAGTTGGGATCAAGTACAGGTACTGTTTTATTATTACAGAGAAAAGGGAATCATTTAACCATTAAATAAACCCAATAGGGCTGTTCTGCCCCCAATAAGGGGTAATTATATCTTAGTTGGGATCAAGTACAGGTACTGTTTTATTATTACAGAGAAAAGGGAATCATTTTTAAAAATTTGAATTATTTGATTATAATGTAGTCTATGGGAGATAGCATTCCTGTAATTTGGAGTTTTCTGGATAACGGGTTTCCATATAATTAGTCCCATACCTTTACCTTTTACTTAAACCTTCTATGCGGTACTGTATCAAATGCTTTAGGGGGACAGCCTTTTTGTAATTTGGAGCTTTCTGGATAACAGGTTTTCGAATAATGGATTTCATACCTGTATATAGGGCTGCTATGATTCGAAAAATTCGGAAAGGTTCTGCCACTGTTTACAATCATTCGGTAAGAAAATTTTGTGACTTTCGGATTGCCAATACGATATTATCGTGACTAATACGATTTTTTTGTAAGCATTTTTGTGATATTTGCGATCTTCAGAAATTATCGTATCCAATCTGAATTTTTCCCATTCGGGATTCAAACTCGTGTTTTAATGAATCGGCCCCTTAAGGTATGGAGATACAAATTACGGAAAGATCCCTTATCCGGAATACCCTTGGTCCCGAGCATTCTGGATAACAGTTCCCATACCTGTACTATAACGAAGGAGAAATTAAGAATGAGTGATTTTAAGAAACTTGATTAAAAAAATAACCCAAATTAGGGGTGTCCATGTGGGTAGCAGGTACTATGGAAGCTGCTTCTTTATCAAGTGATGATTATTATGATTTAAAAACATATCATTAATCTTAACGGAGGATGAAATTGTAATGCAACATAAGAATAACAAAGAAACGTTGAAAAGAATGTTTCATAGAATCGCTAGATGCGCTAGAGTCTTTCTTTGGGCCAACGTATTAAAATTCAAAAAGTAAAATAGAAATCTTTGTTGACTTCTATGGAGAATTATAGCCTGTGTGCTTTTAGTGAGGCCTTGATAAATACACTTTCGGCAACTGAAAAGTGATTTGTCAGAAAAAATTAGATTTGGATACAAAAGACTTGGGCCTTTTTAAGTGTTAGTTGCTAAATAACTAGTTGATATTGAATAGTTATTAACTTTTATTAAAAAATGTTAATCAGAAAATCAGGACAACTGTATAAGCGGTTCTGCACAGCAGCCATTATATTTGTATAAACCTTTATCTTTTGTCCCACAAACCTAATGCACTTTCAGGTGGGGGGGTGGATTGACTGTGGGGGGGGTTTAGTGACACGAGCATATTTTTCAAAAAAATGTGATGCAGGGAGAATTGGGAGTGTACTGAAGTCTGAGACTGTTTGATGAATCCTTACATGCTCTCCAGTGTGTTTTGCCAAACAGTAGTGGGCTTATTTATCGTGAATAGGGATGAGCGAATTTGTCCCGTTTTGCTTCGCCATAAAATTCGCGAAACGGAAAGAAAATTCGCGAACAGCGAAAAATTCACAAAACGCATTTGTCGCACAATTTTTTTTTTTGTTGATCGCGTCTTTTTGTCGCGACCGTGCCCAATTAGACGTGCAACAAAAAAAAATTCCGCCCAACAAATTTTTTCCACAGTGAATTGTCACAGAAGCTTTGCGAAAACAATTCGCCATTGGCGAAATGCGGAAATTCGCTGCGAATCTATGCCTGGCGAAAGAATTCACTCATCACTAATCATGAATGTTGATTGTTGTTTGGTTATTTATTAAAAAATCAAAATATGAAAAGCTCCATTGAATAAAAAAAACTCAAATACCGCGAATTTGTGCTAAAAAAAAGTTATGGAGATCCAATTTATTACAAGATCCCTTATCCAGAAAACCCCTGGTCTCGAGCATTCTGGACAACAGATCCCATACCTGTAACTATATTTTTTGAAAAAACACATGTTAAATGAAACCACTTCACAAGCAATAGAAAATTCTTGTTGAATAAGATGTACAAACACCCTCACACATACACATGCTTGAATAAAATTTCCATCTGTCCTTAATTCTGTCGTCCGTTCAACGTTGACAAGAATTTTTTTTTTTTTTCTACAGGAAACTTGGCTTGCTCTGAAATTTTCTGACAACAAAAGAACATTTCCACTTCTGTCTGTTCTTGAGATTGTCTATTTTACATATGAAAAAAACATATTTTGATTTGGCTTATTGACTCATTGCAGCTGTTTTAACATGATCAAAAGCATTAATGTTTCTTTTGTTTACAGTGGGGGCTTTTATTTGTTCAAATGAAGAATAAAAGATATTCACTAAGTACATTAATAAAGTCACCCTATTTGCTAGGCTAATTCACTTGTGCAATTCCTTCTGTGAACTTTCCTTTTGTACATTTGTACATGATACATCAGAGTAACAAACACGGAGAAACACACAGATTTTTACCCAAAAATATCTACTGTATATGCTTTACACTACCCAAGGCAATTTGTATAGGTCTAATGTAAAACTGAAACACAACTGCTGTATGGAAACATGTTGCTATAATACTCTGCCACTTGCCCCTAAATAATAAATACAGAAATACAGGTATGGGATCCCTTATCCGGAAACCCATTATCCAGAAAGCTCCGAATTATGGAAAGCCTGTCTCCCATAGACTCCATAATAATCAAATAATATAGAATTTTAAAACTGATTTCCTTTTTCTCTGTAATAATAAAACAGTACCTTGTAATTGATCCCAACTAAGATATAATTAATTCCTATTGGATGCAAAACAATCCTATGGGGTTTGATTAATGTTTTATTGATTTTTTAGTAGACTTAAGGTATGGAGATCTAAATTACGGAAAGATCCCTTATCCAGAATACCCTTGGTCCCGAGCATTCTGGATAATGGGTGCTATACCTGTAATAATATTTAGCAATAATAATACATCATATTACATTTAGTTATTGTACAAAAAGACTCACTACTACAAGAAAAGTTTTTTTTTCTGGAGGAGATAGATCTGTTTTCTTATTACACAGAAACCCTTAATATATCCCTAATATACCCATCATCTGTTCCTTCAAAAGGTATGAATAAATACTATGTTTATATGCTGAAATCCAGCTGCAAAACAGTTCTTCTCTTTCTGCTTTATTTGAAATCCTGGCAGGGGAGGAGGGACAAAAACATTGATGTTACAAATTGTAACAACTTCTCCACAGCTTACAGACAGCATGCAGGAACTATATAACCCACAATGCATTGCCCTGTGCTGTTTATTTTCTTATTGACATCACTTGTGCAGGGAATTGTGGGATTCGGAGGATGCAGGCTGAAGGCAGGCTGAGGACAGTCAACTACTGTAACTTTTTTTTTTTCTGAGTTTCAAAGTAGTCATCCAGATTAGCAGGAGAACAGGGGGCCAGCCTTAGGGGACTGTTCCAAACCATATTATTACATTATTACATTATTATTATTATTATTATTATTATTACAAACCATGAAAAGGCTGCATATTTTGAACTGATGTATATTGCAAAGTATGTTTACTTTTCAAAAAGTTGTGTTTGGGTGGAGGTTCCCTAATGTATATTTTTCTCTAGATTTCTTAAATATCTTCTTTTTTTTTTTAATAATGATGTGATTTATTTAGCATTATGTTAAAGCATGGAATCTGCTATAGTTAAATAGTTAATTTTGGTTGAAGAACGACAGAAGGCCATCATGTTCATCCCCTTCAAAAGAACCTCATTGCATATAAATATACAAACATTTATACAGATCCACCCATACCTTCAAAAAATGTATATAATCATCCAAGCCACTCTTAAAAGCATTAATATCTGCCATCACAACATCCCCCAGCAGGGCATTCCCCAACCTCACTACCCTCACCATGAATATCCACCTACGCTGTTTCAAATTCATAGTTAGGTTGAAAAAAGACACACATCCATTAAGTTCAGCCTTAATGCCTATATATAGGCAGAGAGGGAAAAATTCCTTCCTAACTCAAAGATGGCAATCAGACCAGTCCCTGCATCAATTTGTACTATGAGCTACCTTCCATATTTATACATAGTTATCATATCACCCCTTAAGCACCTCTTCTCCAGTGTAAACAGACCCAACTTGGCCAGTCTTTCTTCATAGCTGAGACTTTCCTTGCCCTTTACCAGCTTAGTTGCTCTTCTTTGGACCCTCTCTAATTCAATAATGTCCCATTTGTAGTACTGGAGACCAAAACATGGGGCCTTACCAGCGCTCTGTAAAGGGGAAGAATAACCCCCTCCTCCCGTGAATCTATGCCCCTTTTAATACAGCTCAAAACCTTGTTTGCCCTTGCAGCTGCTGCCTGGCATTGCTTGCTACAGCCAAGTTTATTATCTACAAGGACTCCAAGGTCCTTCTCCATTATGGATTTGCCTAGTGCAGTCCCATTACGGGTATACGGGGCTTGAATATTTGTACATCCCAGGTGCATGATCTTACATTTATCCACATTAAATCTCATCTGCCACTCTGCCATACTTTACTTCTAATACCTTCCCCTAAGTCATTAATGACCAAGTGGTACCCACAATAAGAACTCTAAATAGAATATAACATTAGATTTATCTGACATGACCTGTCCTTCATAAAGCCATGCTGATTACTGCTCATAATGCCATTCTCCACTACATAATTTTGAATGTGATTCCTTAACAAGCTTTCACATAACTTGCCCACCACGGATGTCAAACTTACTGATCTATAATTGTCAGGCTATCGTAATCCCTTTTTTAAATACTGGAATGCTTCCTCTAATCCATAGGTATCATACCAGATAAAAAAGACAGAGGCTTCGCTTAAACTGACCCTAGCTCTCTCAGTACCCGAGGGTGTATTCTAACTGGCCCTGGTGCAACATTTATCATCTGTATGTGCCACACTCTCAACCTGCATCCTTTTATTATCGATATGCTTAAAAACATTTTGGGGTTAGTTTTTGCCTTTGCCGCAATGCGCTCCTAATTTTCTATCTTTGCCTTGTGTGTTGCTGTTTTACAACACTTGTTATAGTGTTTATATTCGTTAAATGTGGCTTCTGTCTCCTTTGACTTGGATTTCTTAAATGCTTTCCTTCATTTCCTCAAGTCTGAAGGGGTGGCCTCCTTGATTCTCTGATTTTTTCTATAGAAAAAAGAACACTCACCATCTTTCTATAATTCCCTCCAATATACTTGTAGAGAGTAATCATGAGCCCTTACAAGCACTTTCTCTACAGAGGAAAAAAAAACCCAAACTTGAGAGTTTTTCCTCATAGATTAAATCTTTCAAGCTTGCTGGTATGACTGTTGTGATACATAGATAAAAATAGTACAGTTAAAAATACCCCCAGTCTATGCCTCTTCATATCTCACTGCATGACTTTATAGCTGGGACACAAACCACTGGGCATTTAAGTACACAATGAGTCAACTTTTTTTTCCAACAGTCAATGGAGCATTTTGTATAATATGGTTGTGCCTGAGCAGACATTCACAAGCTCATATGCCTGCACCACAAGGGGAGTTTATGTGTTAAGAAAGTGCAGAATCAATACAGTAAAGTCATGTGGGACCTTTTCCTTTAACAAAAGGACCATGTCAACAAAAATGAACTGTGTCTCCTGAAAAGCATTTGTCCCTACGGTCTCAGTTATTAGACAAATGGCTAATTTGCCATGACCAAATCCTGCTCTTCTGCATAATCACTTGCCCCTATCAAAGTGAACACTTAGTCCTTGCCCATGTGCCCATTGCTACAAAAACCTCACTGAAGCTTTAACCAGAACAATTGGAATGCAGCCCAAAATTTGCGCCGAAGGTAATAAGGTACCTCTTGTCCTGGCTTCCACTCACCCCCAACCTACTGCCCTTCCACCTGCCATGGAAACCTCACTCCTGCCTCAGCAACCTCCCTTTCCAACAGTCACAACTCCCACCCCACCACTGCCTCCTGCCTTGGACCTCCCCTGCTCAATTCACAGAACTTGCATGAGGAGTGGCCATATAGTCATTTTCCCTTCTAATTGCATCCCCTAGCTGCAGCGCCCTATCTCTAGTTCCTGCCATGGCAATATTTTATGTGCATAATACAATAAATATCAAACAGTTCATTTGTGTATCATCAGATCTACAAATGTTCTTCACAGGGAAGTCTAAACCTAAACACTCTAACACAGAGCAATCAGAGTTGACACTGGACATCACTGGCGGAGAAAGACATAAATGCATCGTACGGCACTTTCAGCAATTTACACTAGGTTGCTCTGCATTAGAAGTCATGAATTATTCTTCACAAAAAGCAGCTTATTATGTTTCCACATGCGATTTTTCCATAAATTTCATCCTGTGATCTACTTCAAACTCTGCCAAATCCCTGAATCTTCACCACTCGTGACCTTTTTCTCTTATTCCTTTCATTTTTTTCTCCCTATTTCATCGCTTTCACGATATCTGCAGATGAGTCAACAGCTGCTAAGCACCTGTTGAAAAGGGAAGACGAGGGTAAAACTATGAGGGAGTTTGACAAAAGAGGATCCTTTAATTAGGGAGACTGTACATGCCAGATAGCTCTTTTTCAGGTTTCCCAGCAGAAGCTATTAATAGTGAACAGTTAAGGACTTGCAAAGATTTATAGAGTAGCAAACAGGCAGAAGTGGGATTTTTTTTTTTTTTTTTTGTATCCACTGCATTATCAGGATTGCAATGAAATAATAGGAGAATAGAGAAAGTCTATTGAAGGAAATGAGAGGGGGGGCTGAATAAGCAGTTAGTGCTCTTTGCAAGGTCTTTCCCAACAGCAATGATCAGTTAGAAGCATAGAACGAGAGTAATCGATACAATGCAACATAAGGGTGACAGTTAATATGAGTGCAGCTAAGAATGTTTATTGTAGAACAAGAGACCGAGGTGTGATAGGAATATAATCTGATTTACGGTATATAACATGAAGGTAGAATAAGAATGGTAACTCCCATGGAGTTAGGCCTATGAGTAAGGGCGGTTTATGGCCAATAAATACTGCTCTAGATTTGTTCATTGCAAAATACAGTATATCACCCGGAAATTCCTGTTACTTTCTGTTTGAGCAATTAATCTGGTGTCAGTATGGATTCAGCACAGACATTTGCATCTGGGCAGACCCCTAACTCTAACAGCCGCTCCTGCCACTACTCCATAAGACTGTGTTGCACTTACCCTTAACTTAGGAACTCTAGTGAGAAAAACATTAATAGACACCTTTCAGGAATATAGAAGCAATAAAAAAGCAACTTAAGGCTGATGCCACACGAGGCGTAGGGCTGATTTTTTCGGCAAGCGGGAAAAATGCTTGCCGAAAATTCTGCCCTACGCCTGCTACTTGTGCCTGCCCCTGAATGAATGGAATACGCTCGGGTGCAGGCACATGTAGCCGATATACGCATGAAAACGCGAGAGAATGCAAAGTCTCGCGTTTTCATGCGTATATCGGCTACATGTGCCTGCACCCGAGCGTATTCCATTCATTCGGGTGCAGGCACAAGTAGCAGGCGTAGGGCAGAATTTTCGGCAAGCGTTTTTCCACTTGCCGACAAAATCAGCCCTACGCCTCGTGTGGCATCAGCCTAAACTGCATTTACTATACAGGTATGGGACCTGTTATCCAGAATGCTTGGGACCTGGGGGTTTTCTGTAATTTGGATCTCCATACCCTAAGTCAACTAGAATATAATGTATCCATTAAATAAACCCAATAAGATTGTTCTTTTTTCAATAAGGATTAGTTATATCTTAGTTGGGATCAAGTAAAAATTATTGTTTTATTATTACAGAGAAAAGGGAAATCTTTTTTAAAAAATTGAATTATTAGATTACAACAGAGTACAGGTATAGGATCCGTTATCTTGAAACCCATTATCCAGAATGTTCCAAAGGCCATCTCCCATACACTCCATTATAAGCAAATAATTCTAATTTTTAAAATGATTTCCTTTTTCTCTGTAATAATAAAACAGTACCTGTACTTGATCCCAACTAAGATATAATTACCCCTTATTGGGGGCAGAACAGCCCTATTGGGTTTATTTAATGGTTAAATGATTCCCTTTTCTCTGTAATAATAAAACAGTACCTGTACTTGATCCCAACTAAGATATAATTACCCCTTATTGGGGGCAGAACAGCCCTATTGGGTTTATTTAATGGTTAAATGATTCCCTTTTCTCTGTAATAATAAAACAGTACCTGTACTTGATCCCAACTAAGATATAATTACCCCTTATTGGGGGCAGAACAGCCCTATTGGGTTTATTTAATGGTTAAATGATTCCCTTTTCTCTGTAATAATAAAACAATAATTTTTTACTTGATCCCAACTAAGGTATAATTAATTCTTATTGGAGGCAAAACAATTCTACTGGGCTTAAATTATGTTTAAATATTTTTTTAGTAGTAGGTATGGAGATCCAAATTACAGAGAGATCCATTATCTGCATTCTGGATAACAGGTCTCATACTTGTACAAGGAAGATGGCCTTCCAGTAATTTGGAGCTTTCTGCATGATGAGTTTCTGGTAACAGATCCAATACATTAACTTTCTCCAGTCCAGTTATGGGCTATTGCCACCTCCTGTCCTGAAAAAATAAGACCTTTTGCATTTCCTCAAGACAAATTTCAATTGGTTATATTTATCCTGAAATCAAAGTTTTTATTTGTAAGCAATTCAGTCTGAGAACCAGTTGTTCTTAAAGGTCAGGGAACCCCAACCTTTCTTACTCGTGAGACACAGTCAAATGGAGAAAGACTTGGAGAGCAACACAAGCACCATAAAAGTTAATGGAGGAGCCAAATAAGGGCTAAGATTGGCTATTAGGCAGCCTCTATGCACACTATCAGCTTACAGGGGCTTTATTTGGTAGGAAATCTTGTTTTTATTCAACCAAAACTTGCCCCCAAGTCAGGAATTCAAAATAACTCCCTGGTTTGGGGGCACTGAGAGCAACATCCAAGGGGTTGGTGAGCAACTTGCATAAAAACAACTTGCTCTTTGCTCCTTGCAGAGAGTAAATGAGCTCTTATATAGGTTACTGAAGTTAAAAAAATGCAAGCCTTTATATAAATGTATTCACAAATGCGGAACATTTGCATAATATTTTAATCCCAGTTATGCAAATGTATTATCAAGCAATATGTAAGGCTTTGTAAGCACAAAAAGAAAAAAGTTACACGGTTATGTGAAGCCGCGTGTATAAAAGTATAATTGGTATCTGTGCACTCGAGGGGCAGGGGGCATCAATGTTTGATCAGAGTTTGGTGCAGGAAAACATGCACTTAGTGCATCAACGGGGCTTTTTGATGAAGTCCGCAGATATATACCCAATATACTGCTTTTTGTAGGAATCACACATATACAAAATGCCATGCTTAGCAGATTGCTTCAAAGATCTGTGCATAAATAGAGTCATGTAAATGTGCGTTTAATCATTCTGTTTCACAAATAGTGTTTATTTTTTTTATTCTAGTTCATTATACACTCACCTAAAGGATTATTAGGAACACCTGTTCAATTTCTCATTAATGCAATTATCTAATCAACCAATCACATGGCAGTTGCTTCAATGCATTTAGGGGTGTGGTCCTGGTCAAGACAATCTCCTGAACTCCAAACTGAATGTCAGAATGGGAAAGAAAGGTGATTTAAGCAATTTTGAGCGTGGCATGGTTGTTGGTGCCAGACGGGCCGGTCTGAGTATTTCACAATCTGCTCAGTTACTGGGATTTTCACGCACAACCATTTCTAGGGTTTACAAAGAATGGTGTGAAAAGGGAAAAACATCCAGTATGCGGAAGTCCTGTGGGCGAAAATGCCTTGTTGATGCTAGAGGTCAGAGAAGGGTATTAGTATGGGGTTCCTAATAATCCTTTAGGTGAGTGTATATTTTGCAGTATGTTTGTGAGCCCCTCAACCTAGCTTGATTTTCTGGCTACTGTAAGTCAGATTTTACCTGATCTGCAATATTTGCTATGTATTAGTGATAAGCGAATCTGTGCTGTTTTGCTTTGCCGGAAAATGTGCAAAACTACCAAAAAATGTTGGAAAATTCAAGAAACGAGTGTCACTCAACCATTTTCTTGTGCGCAACTTCATTTGACATGTCCGCACCCATTTTAACGCGACCATGTCCAATTTGATGCACCCATTTTTTCATGTCCATTTTGATGTGACTGCAACTATTTTGACGCAACCACGACTTTTTTGAGGCACACCAAATTTTTCGCTACAAATCCATGCCTGCCAAAAAAATTCACTCATTACTACAAATTGCTCTAGGTATGGGGTCCATGATTCAGAAACCTGTTATCCAGAAAGTTTAGAATTATGGGAAGGCCATCTTCCATAGATTCTTTTTTAATCAAATAATTCAAGTGTAGTGATGAGCGAATCTGTCCCGTTTTGCTTCGCTGTAAAATTTGCGAAGCAACAAGAAAATTAGTGAAACAGTGTAAAATCAGCAAGATGCATTTGTCACGCATCTTTTTTTTTTTTTCTTGTCGCCTGCGTCTTTTTTTATGTGAACTGTACTTGATCCCAACTAAGATATAATTACCCCTTATTGGTTGTCCACGAACGCTCCAAGCGTTAGTTGGATTTGTTCAATCGTATTTTCCCGCAACTTTTTCGTACCTTGCGCAACTTTTTTGACTCTTGCACAACTTTTTCGGTGCTTGCGCGACTTTTTCGCAGCTTGAGTTACTTTTTCGTATTTTTAGTGCGAAAAAATCAAATTGGTTTTGCCGCTGTTTACAATCGCTCGGTACAAAAATTTCATGACTTTCGTGACTAATACGATTTTTTCGTAAGCATTTTCGTGATATTTGGGATCTTCAGAAATTTTCGTTTCCAATCCGAATTTTTCCCATTCGGGATTTGATTCCCTTTTCTCTGTAATAATAAAACAGTACCATGTACTTGATCCCAACTAAGATATAATTACCCCTTATTGGGGGCAGAACAGCCCTATTGGGTTTATTTAATGGTTAAATGATTCCCTTTTCTCTGTAATAATAAAACAGTACCTGTACTTGATCCCAACTAATATATAATTAATCTTTATTAGTGACAAAACAATCCCATTCGGTTCATTTAATGTCTAAATTATTTTGTAGTAGACTTAAAGTATGGAGATCCAAATTACAGGAAGATGCCTTATTCGGAAAACCCCAGGTCCCGAGCATTCTGGATAATGGGTCCCATAACTGTAGTAATAAATAGCATTATTTCAGTTGTTTGTGCTAGAAAAATGGTTGGGTTGAGGAAGAATGCACATAAAGCCTTTCTATAACAAAAACTACCTCCTCCCATTCTCACAGAGTGTTCTCTGTAGCTGCATCTCAGTCAGGCTTGAAAACTGCACTGATACAGAACAAAAGTCCTTACAGTGAATAGTGAAAACAGCAGAAAGGATCATAGGGGACCCTCTCCCACCCATCTTCCAACTCCAAAAAGCGGACATTTCTCATCTATCTCATACTTTGTTCTTCACCAACTAGAACTGCTAGACACTGCAATACATTCTTCCCTGAAGCAATTAGAGCTCTTAACTCGATACTATTATAAAGAACTGCCTGTCGAAGTTCAGTCCACTGCTATTTGAACTTTTACTAATACCACTTAAACATGTAAAATGTAAAATGCCAATTGCTCCTGTCACTTTATACTAGAGATGTAGCGAACTGTTCGCCGGCGAACTAATTCTCGCGAACATCGGGTGTTCGCGTTCGCGCAAATTCGCGGACTTTTGCCGATGTTCGCCACTTTGGGTTCGCCGCGGTTTTTTTTTGGCGCCGCGTTTTTTCTCCTTGGTTTTCCGCCGCGTTTTTTCCGCTTCGTTTTATCGCCTATGCATATACATAGGAATAGCTTGCGGTTTTTTTTTGGCGTTATTTTTTTGCGTTTTTTTTTTTTTGCGTTTTTTTTTTTGGCGCTTTTTTTTGGCGTTTTTTTTACAAGTATTTTTCAGAGAAGTTTTTGCCCTTGATCCCTCTCCTGCATGCCACTGTCCGGGTGGTGGCACCCTTTAAACAACTTTAAAATCAGTTTTCTGGCCAGAAATGGCTTTTCTAGGTTTTAAAGTTCGCCTTCCCATTGAAGTCTATGGGGTTCGCAAAGTTCGCGAATATTCGCGAGTTTTGGCGAAAGTCCGCGAACGGGTTCGCGAACATTTTTGCGCGGGTTCGCTACATCCCTACTTTATACCTGTCCTTGTCATGATATGCTGTGTTTTTTTATTATGTTTATTGTTTTATTCTGATGATAATGCACCATGGGGCCTGGAGAAACGCACACTGTATCAAAGTATATGGTTTGTACTAATAATTAAAAAATCTTGAATAAATAAAAATAAACCTGATCTGTGAAAACACAAATGCTGAACCCACATAGGGTTCCCACATAGGGTTCCCACATAGGGTTCCCACATAGGACTGCATCAATATTCATAACAGAGTAGCGCCCAATGAGTCCCATGCTAATGGTGTTGTAATGTGGAAAGCCAGAAATGACACAATCCTCACTCTGCTAATATTAACCACAATTTGCACCCAATTTGCAAGAATGCGCAATTGCTTTCTTTCTGACAAACCATAGTGCAGACACACTATAGAAACAAATATTGCGGATATTGATGTTTGCATCTAAACACGTTCCTTGCACTTCCATATGCTGTTGTTGCAATGAGTGCCATTGTGTCCATCCTGCTTCTTCTTATGAATCATGTGCAAGTGTGCCCAGTGATGCAAGGGAACCATGGATCTACCACCATCCAGAATGTGGCAGTGGTTCCAGAGTTCCAGTGGGCTATGTCAGTAGAAGCACAAGTCCTATTTCCACCATGAAGACCGTAGTTGCAATTTGCACACTATATGCAAATACAAGTACAGTTGCATTTTCTTATACATTGGTTGCAATAGTGGTGGATGCAACTTCTTGGATCACCTCCAGTGGAACCTCCAGGAAATACTCTAACCTGATCCACTATAATTCCTAGACTACCAGCCAGTATCACCTGCAATGGCGCACTTTGTTCCTTTCTTTGGTAGGGGCCCGGGGTGCACACTGGTGTTAACCCCCCTCCCCCTTCTGCCCACCCAACTGCTCATGGGCTATGTACCACATAAGAGTGCTGAATTTAATCTTCAGAAAGGTCATAGTAGTGGAAACTACCTTACAGCAAGGTAGTTACGCCACTGATCACATGGGAGAAAAACCTCCAATCTACCTCTCCTACGATGGAGCTCAGAACTGCTCTCTCTAGTTTAACCAATCTGATTTACACTCCAAGAGCATGCTATGACAGGAATTCATCTACCACTGCCTAATACCTCATTGATGGGACCCTGTTCCTAACTTTACCAGGGACCTAAGTTCTCCCTTGGGGGGATTTCCCAAACCCTAAGGGGGAGATTTACTAATCCACAAACGGTCCAAATGCGTCCGAATTCGTTTTTTTCTAATGATCGGTATTTTTGCTACTTTTTCATCGCTGTCACAACTTTTTCATATGTCCCGCGATTTTTTCATCTTTTTCATATATTTTCCGCAACTTTTTCGTCGCCGTCACAAAAAAAACGGATTGGTTTTTCCGCCGTTTACTATCGCTCAATATGAAAAAATCCCGACGGCGATGAAAAAGTTACGCACAATACGATAAAGTCGCGAAGGCGACGAAAAAGTCGCGACAAATACGAAAAATCGCGACGCGGCGAAAAAGTCGCAAAATTTTCGTTTCCAATACGATTTTTTCCCTTTCGGGATTCGGATTCATGGATTAGTAAATCTGCCCCTAAGGGTCCCTACAGGTACATAGTGATTTGCAAAATTTGCTCTGTGCTCTCTGCCTGTTAAGTAAATGCCACTTATTGTGATAAAATCTGTTATGTCAAACTACAGACTCTACAGTCAGCACATTGTGCAGGTTTATAATGCCCTTACATTTAATTTACAAAAGGTTTAATAATGCCATGGAAATGCACATTTTTGTAGCTGTTAATGTTTTTTATATCATACATCATAAATATTTAAATATATTTGGTGAAACATTTATATCACATTATAATATAAAAATGAATATACATTTTTAGAAAGAAGTTTATCAAAGAAAACATCAGAATTGTGCCAGAGAAAAATGAGCTATGTTCTTGTTAGAAGAAACTCTTTGATGCAGCTGGCAATTTATAATACTGACAAAATAGGCAGTTATTGGTCATTGGAATTATATAAAACTTACGTACGATGATTCTAGTATCACAAAAGATTAATGAAATAGAAGGTAAAAAGAGGTTTCTTTCATCAGTGATCAAAATTTCTCAAGATGCTTTATTACTGTGGGAATATTTTACTTTGAAATATGCTTAACGTTCCCTTTGTACAAGTTACTCGTCTCCACTCTTTTTTTTGCCATCTCTAAGCTCACTTAGCCAATAGTTGAAAACTATTTAATATAACTATAGAACTATATACAGGTATGGGATCCCTTATCCGGAAACCCGCTATCCAGAAAGCTCCGAATTACGGAAAGCCCATCTCCCATTGACTCCATTTTAATCAAATAATTCAGAATTTGAAAACTGATTTCCTTTTTCTCTGTAATAATAAAAAATACTTTGTACTTGATGTCACCTGTTTCACAAAAAAAAAGGCTGATGTGAAATGTGGAAATTCGCCGCAAATCCATGCCTGCCAAATTATTTCACCCATCCCTACTCATAACTAAAGTGCTATGGGCACCTTGGGCATATTAGGGACACAATTCACAATTTTCATACACCTGAACATGTTTTAGTTCTCTGGTGATAAACTGATAGAATTGCATTAGGTAGAATTGCTTATCTGCCAGAAGCCTTACATTTCAAAGTGAATCTTAAAGGTGACTGAGATGTCACAGCCAACAAAAGAAGGTAAGAAAGCTTTCACACAGTGGGGTACTTCCTCAGATAAAGAATCACTAAAGGGTAACTACGCCCAAACACAACTTGAGCTTTTTGAAAACACAATGTAATTTCAAGCAACTTTGCAATATACAGTTATAAAATGTGCAGACTTGATGATTTTTAATGTAATAATATGGTTTGGAACAGGTCCCTAAGCCCCACCCCCTGTTCCCCTGCTGATCTGGCTGACTACTTTGAGACTCAAATAAAATGTAACAGCAGTCGACTGTGCTCAACCTGCCTTCAGCCTGCATCCTCCCAATCCTACTTGCAAACGTGATATCAATAAGGAAAGGAACATCACAGTGCAATGCATTGTGGGTTATGTAGTTCTATCTTTCTTTGGAGAAGTTGTTACAATTTGTAACATCAATGTTTTAGTGCCTCCTCCCCTGCCAAGATTTCAAATAAACAGTGTTAATACAGAAACCTCATTAACATTAGATCTTTCCTTTTGACGAAATTATTGCAGCACAACCTCCGTATAGAGGTTATCCTGTCTTTATTTGCCCCAGTCCAACAATTATGGATTTTGTTCAACTCTAGAACACATAAAAATGCTACATTCAAGAATCTAATGTGATAGAAAATACTCCAGTCCTTTTAAAGCATGTATAAAAATCAATAACATATAGAATGGGATGCTACAAAGAAGAAATAATGATGTAGTGACGGGGTCCATGGAAAAAGCAGTTAGTTGACCTTGAACATCCCGGATGATGCATACACATGTATGAGTTCCAATGAGACAAAATGTATCCAGTATTTTCCCCGAAAGTAGGTATGATTTGAGTTTTGATTTATTTTAGCGTGTTTGCAGCTTGAGATGTATTAATAGTGGTATGTGTTATAGATGATTATAGGGCAAAGTAAGCCCCATGTTGTTTCTTTTTCCTCAAGTTATAATATCAGTTTAGACCATTAATAATATAACTGATGACTGCCCCTATGTCTTCTGCTGTACTAATATATACAGTTTGTGCTGTAATTATATACCAAACCTACTGGGCAGGCAAACATGATTGAAGCTGATTGAATAGCAGCTGAATGAGGCCAGTAAATTGCGCACTTCCATTAGAGTAGTTATTGTATATTGTAACATTAAACTGCTGCATTATGATTGTAGAACATGCGTTGCCAAACGCCAAATGCACCAACAAACTGTATGTATCTGTACCGTACAACTACCTCCGTACAATTAGCAATATAACATTGACATCAAGCCGTTTGAGTGCGTGCCTCTGTGACAAGCAAATGGCTATTTCTAAATCTAATCATCGCGTTTTATGCCTAGATCATCTTAAAATGTAATCAGTTCTAATTTCATTCTTTATTGTTAATGATTTCTCAGTTTAACCATAGCAATATAAAGATATGAGGGCTCATTTACATCTGCAAGTGCAGTTGTGGTCTTTGCCATTCCCCCCACCCCCAATCAGTTGCTTCTAAAACTACATTTATTGAAGGTACAGACCTGGGGTTTTACAGATAAGGGATCTTTCCCTTTATTTGGACCTCCATACCCTTAAATCTGCCAAAATGATTTAAATATTAAATAAACCCAATAGGGCTGTTCTGCCCCCAATAAGGGGTAATTATATCTTAGTTGGGATCAAGTACAGGTACTGTTTTATTATTACAGAGAAAAGGGAATCATTTAACCATTAAATAAACCCAATAGGGCTGTTCTGCCCCCAATAAGGGGTAATTATATCTTAGTTGGGATCAAGTACAGGTACTGTTTTATTATTACAGAGAAAAGGGAATCATTTAACCATTAAATAAACCCAATAGGGCTGTTCTGTCCCCAATTAGGGGTAATTATATCTTAGTTGGGATCAAGTACAGGTACTGTTTTATTATTACAGAGAAAAGGGAATCATTTAACCATTAAATAAACCCAATAGGGCTGTTCTGCCCCCAATAAGGGGTAATTATATCTTAGTTGGGATCAAGTATAGGTACCGTTTTATTATTACAGAGAAAAGGGAATCATTTAACCATTAAATAAACCCAATAGGGCTGTTCTGCCCCAATAAGGGGTAATTATATCTTAGTTGGGATCAAGTACAGGTACTGTTTTATTATTACAGAGAAAAGGGAATAATTTAACCATTAAATAAACCCAATAGGGCTGTTCTGCCCCCAATAAGGGGTAATTATATCTTAGTTGGGATCAAGTACAGGTACTGTTTTATTATTACAGAGAAAAGGGAATAATTTAACCATTAAATAAACCCAATAGGGCTGTTCTGCCCCCAATAAGGGGTAATTATATCTTAGTTGGGATCAAGTACAGGTACTGTTTTATTATTACAGAGAAAAGGGAATCATTTAACCATTAAATAAACCCAATAGGGCTGTTCTGCCCCCAATAAGGGGTAATTATATCTTAGTTGGGATCAAGTACAGGTACTGTTTTATTATTACAGAGAAAAGGGAATCATTTAACCATTAAATAAACCCAATAGGGCTGTTCTGTCCCCAATTAGGGGTAATTATATCTTAGTTGGGATCAAGTACAGGTACTGTTTTATTATTACAGAGAAAAGGGAATCATTTAACCATTAAATAAACCCAATAGGGCTGTTCTGCCCCCAATAAGGGGTAATTATATCTTAGTTGGGATCAAGTATAGGTACCGTTTTATTATTACAGAGAAAAGGGAATCATTTAACCATTAAATAAACCCAATAGGGCTGTTCTGCCCCAATAAGGGGTAATTATATCTTAGTTGGGATCAAGTACAGGTACTGTTTTATTATTACAGAGAAAAGGGAATCATTTAACCAATAAATAAACTCAATAGGGCTGTTCTGCCCCCAATAAGGGGTAATTATATCTTAGTTGGGATCAAGTACAGGTACTGTTTTATTATTACAGAGAAAAGGGAATCATTTAACCATTAAATAAACCCAATGGGACTGTTTTGCCCCCAATAAGGGATCAAGTACAAGGTAATGTTTTAGGTACAAGTCCATGGGAGATAGCATTCCTGTAATTTGGAGTTTTCTGAATAACAGGTTTCTGTATAACTAGTCTCATACCTGTACCTATTACTTAAACCTTCTTTGTGGTATTGCATGAAATTCTTCAGCAAATTGTAAATGGACAAGCTCTTGAATTGGGCCCATGAGTTTCTGAAAGCCACTTAACAAATAGATAATTATTTAACATATTACAAAGGGGGAGGCAATATATTTAAAAAACACATTAACCACGTGACATTGTATTTGATAATTTACACTAACAATTTCTTTATTGGATTCTAACAGGAAGGAGATTTCCTTTATTGAATGTACTACTAAGGGTTAATATCCAAAACGACTCTCATGACAATTAATTAAGCAGGAACTGAAATATTTTATGTAGGGTAATAAAAATTGTAAGTGCATATGAGGGTGCTTTATAGAGACAATTATCTTAGGATATTAATTAACAAATAATGAATTTTTACATGCATTTTTAAAGTTATTCAAAATTATTTTTGTTGTAATTAATTTATGCAAATCTGTAATAGTTCTTAAATGGTGCTGAATTTCCCTGCATCCTATTAATGTTATTAGCAATTGTTTCTATATAATATCTATTAAGTTCATGTCCCTCTCCATCTTCCTACTTACTGTCATAAAAATCATAATAGTATCCCTTTTTGTGTTTTTGCAGTCCAGAAAATGCCCTCCCTCTCTATCAATTCAATACAGTTAGATCAGCGTTTTTCAACCACTGTTCGATGTTGCCTGGTGTGCCGTAGGCAGGGCCGCAATTTTTACTTTCAAAAAAAAATCCGGGCCCTGTCATTGGTTGCGCCCCGTGTGTACGGGTGACGTCAGTACGCACGGGGCGCAACGTTATAAAAGGGCCTGTGTGCGGTCGCTTGTAGGCAGAAGTGCAGAGGTGGCGCGCGTGAGGGGAAGATGCTGCTGAAGCCGCCGAAGAGTAAAATGCTGCTGGGCACCAATGTATTAGGGGGGGCCACGGGGCACACTGACTTATGGGGGCACTGCTGCTGGGCACCAATGTACTAGGGGGGCTGGCTCTTGGCACCAATGTACTGGGGGGCACTGCTGCTGGGCACCAATGTACTAGGGGGGCACTGCTCTTGGCACCAATGTACTAGGGGGGCACTGCTGCTGGGCACCAATGTACTAGGGGGGCACTGCTCTTGGCACCAATGTACTACGGGGGCACTGCTGCTGGGCACCAATGTACTAGGGGGGCACTGCTCTTGGCACCAATGTACTAGGGGGGCACTGCTGCTGGGCACCAATGTACTAGGGGGGCACTGCTCTTGGCACCAATGTACTAGGGGGGCACTGCTGCTGGGCACCAATGTACTAGGGGGGCACTGCTCTTGGCACCAATGTACTAGGGGGGCACTGCTGCTGGGCACCAGAGTACTAGGGGGGCACTGCTCTTGGCACCAATGTACTAGGGGGGCACTGCTCTTGGCACCAATGTACTAGGGGGGCACTGCTGCTGGGCACCAGTGTACTAGGGGGGCACTGCTGCTGGGCACAGAGTTAAATTTTTTAACATTTTCTAATGGTGGTGTGCCTCGTGATTTTTTTCATGAAACAAGTGTGCCTTTGCCCAAAAAAGGTTGAAAAACACTGAGTTTACACTCCTCACTTCCTTTATAAACCCAGTGGTAAACACCGGGTTTGATAATATCCTTAAGGCTGATGCCACACGCGGCGTAGGGCTGATTTTTTCGGCAAGCGGAAAAACGTTTCCCGAAAATTCAGCCGTACGCCTGCTACTTGTGCCTGCACCCGAATGAATGGAATACGCTCGGGTGCAGGCACATGTAGCCGATATACGCATGAAAACGAGAGAGAATGCAAAGTCTCGCCTTTTCATGCGTATATCGGCTACATGTGCCTGCACCCGAGTGTATCCCATTCATTCGGGTGCAGGCACAAGTAGCAGGCGTAGGGCTGAATTTTCGGCAAGCGTTTTTCCGCTTGCTGAAAATTTCAGCCCTACACCTCGTGTGGCATCAGCCTAAAGCTAAAAACATTTTGGGGCCGATTCACTAAAGGTCGATAAAACGAGTGCTATTTTTTGCGACTTAACGCTCGATTCACTTAAAGGACAGGCGTCATAATTAAGACGCGATGATCTTTGCGTTATTTAACTCGCGATTAGCTTTTTTTCTTGAATTTATTTCCACCGCATGCGTTATTTCCCACTGCGTGCGTTATATTTTGCCGCTTGCTATATTAGCACATGAAATTACGCACGTAACCATTACTTTCGGAAAACTACTGTTCTGAAAATGACCATTTCGCTGCAAACTGGCGGCTGCATCACTCTGGGGCCAACACAGACTTGAATAATCCGACTGCAAAGTCCACATTGTGTTGCCAAAAGCTCACGAACTGCAATTTTCTTTAAGTACCGCCTGCCCCAAGTAGGTGTTAATATTCGCACAGACTAATACGATATTTAGCGCGTTTAACGCTTCATATGTGTTTGCAAATAATGCATTAGTATTATTTCTATGCGAGAATTAACGCAATGCGAGGTAAATAACTCATGCGATAGTGCATTTTTTGCACATGCGATATGCGTCTTAATGCTTGCGAAATTACTTATTTATAGCGTGCTTTTTAACGCAACAAAAGCAATGCGATAAGCGATATCGGACTTTAGTAAATCGGCCCCTTTATCTCTTACATTACCAAACAATTAAAGGGATATGGACTTGTTCTCTGATGTAGCCCGCGACTATTCTTTTTTGACGCCGGCGACAATTTTTGGACGTGCGGCTAATTTTTCCGCGCCAAAATTTTTCATCTGTTTCGCGAAACAATCCGCCAATGGCGAAACGCAGAAATTCGCCGCGAATCCATGCCTGGCAAAACTTTTCACCCATCACTAGTGATGAGCGAATCTGTCCCATTTTGCTTCGCCATTAAATTTGCGAAACAGCAAGAAAATTTGTGAAACGGCGAACAATTTGCGAAACTCATTTGTCGTGTTTTTTTTTGTTGCCCATGTCTTTTTTTGTTGCCCGCGTCTATTCTTTGTCACCCGCACCCAACGTTGATGCGACTGCGCCCTTTTTTACGCAACCATGCCCAGTTTGATGCGCGACAAAAAAAAATCTGCGCAATGACTTTTTCCGTGGGAAATTTTCACTGAAGTTTCGCAAAACTATTCGCCAATGGCGAAATGCGGAAATTTGCTCATCACCCACCAGTTCACCTGTAGTGAACCTACTACTCTGTTCCACCGATCTTAAACCAGATAGTGCTACCATGTATGTATGTATGTATGTATATCTTTATTTATAAATCGCTACTTATGTACGCAGCGTACCATCTCTCTAAATTATTTTATTCTAAGTTTGTTACTAACTAAAGGTTAGTTGAAAAATCTTGATTTTCTCTTATTATAAGTTCATACAACAGCAATTCTAATGACTATTTTTGTATCAAAAAAACCCACCAAACCGTTTGTGGGAGACAGAATTCTTGATGCAAAGTTCTTAAAGGAACAGTAACACCAAAAAATGAAATAGTTTTAAAGTAATTATATCATAATGTATAGATGCCCTGCACTAGTAAAAGTTGTGTATTTGCTTCAGTAAAACTACTATAGTTGATATAAATAAGTTGCTCTATAGCCATGGGGGCAGCCATTCAAGATGAAAAAAAGGAGAAAAGGCACAGGTTACATAGCAGATAACAGATAAAACACCATTATTTTCTACAGAGCTTATCTGTTATCTGATAAGTAATAGGGATGTAGTGAACTGTTCGCCGGCGAACTAATTCGCGCGAACATCGGGTGTTCGCGAACGCGGAAGTTCGCGAACTTTCGGCGTATGTTCGCCATTTGGGTTCGCCTTAGCTGGCGCGAAATTTTGACGTCTCACCCCAAACCAGCAGATACATGGCAGCCAATCAGGCAGCTCTCCCTCCTGGGCCACCCCCCCCCTTGGACCACTCCCTTCCATATATAAACCGAAGCCCAGCAGCCATTTTACATTCTGCCTGTGTGTGCTTGATGAGTTAGTGTAGGGAGAGAGCTGTGTATTCATTTGAAGGAGAGTTTAAGTAGTTTTTCTGGCTAGTAATCTACTTTCTACTGCTCTGTATTTGTGTGGGGAGAGGACTGAGGAGCTGTGTATTTATTTTGAGGCAGAGTTTAAGTAGTTTTTCTGGCTAGTAATCTACTTTCTACTGCTCTGTATATTTTGTCTAAATAACAATTTGTCTAAATAACAATAATAATTCCGTGTCCAGAAACACAACCTGAGTGACGGTTTTCCACCAGCAATAATATATTCCGTATCCACTACTGTATACGTTGCCCTTGCAGGCCTTGTTGCCCGGTGTCTGCAACCAAGTGCCACCTAGCTGTGTGAGCTTTTTCACAATCTGTCTAAATAACAATAATAATTCCGTGTCCAGAAACACAACCTGAGTGACGGTTTTCCACCAGCAATAATATATTCCGTATCCACTACTGTATACGTTGCCCTTGCAGGCCTTGTTGCCCGGTGTCTGCAACCAAGTGCCACCTAGCTGTGTGAGCTTTTTCACAATCTGTCTAAATAACAATAATAATTCCGTGTCCAGAAACACAACCTGAGTGACGGTTTTCCACCAGCAATAATATATTCCGTATCCACTACTGTATACGTTGCCCTTGCAGGCCTTGTTGCCCGGTGTCTGCAACCAAGTGCCACCTAGCTGTGTGAGCTTTTTCACAATCTGTCTAAATAACAATAATAATTCCGTGTCCAGAAACATCACCCAAGTTGTTGTTGTTTTGTAAAAATAAAAAAAATGCCAGGCAAAGGCAGGCCGCCACGCAGAGGCACTAGGGGCCGTGCTGCTATGATATCCTGTGGCCCTAGGAAATTGCCCAGTTTTCCGAAGGCACTTACCCTGAACTCCCAAAATGCTGAAGAGGTAGTTGACTGGCTTACACAGCACACCCCATCCTCTACTGTTTCTAACTTTGCCACAACATCCTCATCCTCCTCTGCTATGGGCACCCCACGTACCACTTCCTCCGCCACCGCCGCCCCTTCTTCACTGGAGTCAGAGGAGTTATTTACTCATGAGTTTGTTGAACTGAGTGATGCGCAACCATTATTGCCAGAAGAAGATGAAGGAGATGCGGACATTACACCAGATATCATAATTCAGGCAGGCAACACAACAGAGATGGACATAAGGTGTGATGAGGTCCCCGCTGCTGCTGTCTTCTGTGAGCTGTCAGAAGAAATTGATGCATCTGAGGAGAATGATGATGAGGAGAGTGATATTTTGTGGGTGCCCACAAGAAGAGAGCAAGAGGAGGATAGTTCAGATGGAGAGACGGAGAGTCAGAGAGGCAGGAGGAGAATAAGACTTAGAAGAAGCAGGGACAGCTCCCAGGGAACAGTAGGGCAACAACATGAATCGGCACCTGTGGTCAGCCAGCCAACGCACCCGCCAACTTCTACTGATACTGCTAGAAAGCCCACATCAAAAGGCTCAGCAGTGTGGCATTTTTTTAATGTGTGTGCCTCTGACAAAAGCGCTGTAATTTGCAATGAGTGCAGTCAGAAACTGAGTCTTGGGAAGCCCAACACCCACTTAGGTACAACTGCTATGTGAAGGCACATGAACGCCAAACACAAAGCACTATGGGAGCAACACCTCAAAGGCAGCAGCCAAACGCTAAGCCACCCTCCTTCTGCTCCAGCATCTTACTGCTCTACCTCTGCTGTCCTTGACCCGTCTCAACCACCCTCCACTCCGCCTTCCAGTTCCCGCTCATCTGCCCCCAGCCAAGTTTTTGTGAGGGCCATGTTTGAGCGTAAGAAACCAATGCCTCAGAGTCATCCCCTTGCCCGGCGTCTGACAGCTGGATTGTCTGCACTCTTAGCCCGCCAGCTTTTACCATACCAGCTGGTGGACTCTGAGGCTTTCCACCAATTTGTAGCAATTGGGACACCGCAGTGGAAGGTACCCAGCCGCAATTTTTTTTCACAGAAGGGAATACCACACCTGTACCAGCATGTGCAGAGCCAAATCACCGCATCTCTGTCATTTAGTGTTGGGGCAAAGGTCCATATGACTACTGACACATGGTCCTCCAAGCATGGTCAGGGCAGGTATGTCACCTACACTGCCCACTGGGTGAACCTGGTGATGGCTGGGAAGCAGGGAATGCGTGGTTCAACAACAGTGGAGTTGGTGTCACCGCCATGGGTTGCATGCGGGTCTGCCACCACCTCTACTCCTCCTTTGCTCTCTAAGTCGTCTTCTAAGTCGTCTTCTAAGTCGTCTTCTAACTTGGCTTCTTCCTCGGCTTCTTCCTCCTCTGCTGCTGTGTCCTCCTCCACACCTGTGCACCCCCAGCTCCACATAGGCTATTCGACGTGCCAGGTACGCCGTTGTCATGCTGTCTTGGGCATGACGTGCCTGGAAAGTAGAAACCATACCGGATCTGTACTCCTGCCATCTCTGCACTCACAGGCCGATCGGTGGCTGACCCCACACCAACTGAAAATTGGAAAAGTGGTGTTTGACAACGGAAGCAATCTGTTGGCAGCACTGAGACTAGGCAATTTAACACATGTGCCCTGCATGGCACATGTTTTAAATTTGATAGTCCAACGGTTTGTCTCGAAGTACCCAGGATTGCAGGACATTCTCAGGCAGTCCAGGAAGGTGTCTGGCCATTTCAGACATTCCTACACAGCCATGGCACGCCTTGCTGACATTCAGCGGCGGCACAACTTGCCAGTCAGGCGTTTAATTTGCGACAGCCAGACTCGCTGGAATTCCACGCTAATGATGTTTGAACGTCTGCTGCAACAACAAAGAGCCATCAATGAATACCTATTTGAACTGGGTGGTAGGACTGGATCTGCAGAGCTGGGGATTTTTTTCCCCCGTTACTGGGTGCTTATGCGCGACGCCTGCAGGCTGATGCGCCCTTTTGACGAGGTCACAAATATGGTTAGTCGCACTGAAGGCACCATCAGCGACCTAATACCCTTTGCTTTTTTTCTTGAGCGTGCCGTGCGACGAGTGACAGATGACGCTGTAGACCAGCGTGACCAAGAGCCTGATTTCTGGGCGGAATCACCAGAACGTTCCCAGGCACCTGCTGCAACGCAGGGAGAGGTGTCAGAAGCGGAGTCAGAGGAGGAAGGTGGCTTTGTGGAGGCAGAAGACCAACAGGAGCAGGCTTCCCAGGGGGCTTGTGGTCACCTTTTGTGGAGCCCTGGTCTTGTACGTGGCTGGGGGGAGGAGACGGTGGTGGATGAGGACGTAGTCCTTGATAACGAGGAAGGTGAGATGGATACCTCTGCATCCAACCTTGTGAGAATGGGGTCTTTCATGCTGTCATGCCTGTTGAAGGACACCCGTATCAAGAGGCTTAAGGAGAAGGACCTGTACTGGGTGGCAACGCTACTAGACCCTCGTTACAAGCATAAAGTGGCAGAAATGTTACCAACGTACCACAAGTCCGAAAGGATGCTGCATTTCCAAACCAGCCTGCAAAACATGTTGTACAATTCTTTTAAGGGTGATGTCACTCCACATTCCAGGGGCAGAGGTGCCGGTAATCCTCCCACGAGCACACCTGCAAGGACAATGCACTTTGGCCACTCTGTAACGTCAGACATGCAAAGTTTTTTCAGTCCAAGGCAGCACCAGGACCCTTCTGGATCCACCCTCAGAGAACGCCTCGACCGGCAGGTAGCGGACTACCTGGCATTAACTGCAGATATTGACACTCTGAGGAGCGATGAACCCCTGGACTACTGGGTGCGCAGGCTTGATCTGTGGCCAGAGCTGTCACAATTTGCCATAAATCTGTTGTCTTGCCCTGCCTCAAGTGTCCTCTCAGAAAGGACCTTTAGTGCAGCAGGAGGGATTGTAACTGAGAAGAGAACTCGCCTAGGTCACAAAAGTGTTGATTACCTGACCTTTATTAAAATGAATGAGGCATGGATCTCGGAGGGTTACTGCACGCCGGAAGACTTGTTCTGACTGCCCATGCAGCTGTCCTTCTCTGCACGCCGCTTGACACCACACACAACTGTCCTTTAGCGTCCTCCTCCATCACCGTACAAACTAGGGTGCAAATCCTACTGGCTTAATTGTAAGCCAAACTTTTTGGACAGGTAAATCATGAATTTTTCTCTCTTCTACTCTTCTGTGCTTGTCACCCTATCTGAGTTCTTTGAAAGGGTTTGGCTGGGGCATGGTTATGATACCATCTAGCTTTGATGTTTTTAATGTCTTCTGTGCTTGTCACCCTATCTGAGTTCTTTGAAAGGGTTTGGCTGGGGCATGGTTATGATACCATCTAGCTTTGATGTTTTTAATGTCTTCTGTGCTTGTCACCCTATCTGAGTTTATTGAAAGGGTTTGGCTGGGGCATGGTTATGATACCATCTAGCTTTGATGTTTTTAATGTCTTCTGTGCTTGTCACCCTATCTGAGTTCTTTGAAAGGGTTTGGCTGGGGCATGGTTATGATACCATCTAGCTTTGATGTTTTTAATGTCTTCTGTGCTTGTCACCCTATCTGAGTTCTTTGAAAGGGTTTGGCTGGGGCATGGTTATGATACCATCTAGCTTTGATGTTTTTAATGTCTTCTGTGCTTGTCACCCTATCTGAGTTTATTGAAAGGGTTTGGCTGGGGCATGGTTATGATACCATCTAGCTTTGATGTTTTTAATGTCTTCTGTGCTTGTTGTCACCCTATCTGAGTTCTTTGGAAGGGTTTGGCTGGGGCATGGTTATGATACCATCTAGCTTTGATGTTTTTAATGTCTTCTGTGCTTGTCACCCTATCTGAGTTCTTTGAAAGGGTTTGGCTGGGGCATGGTTATGATACCATCTAGCTTTGATGTTTTTAATGTCTTCTGTGCTTGTTGTCACCCTATCTTAGTTCTTTGAAAGGGTTTGCCTGGGGCATGGTTATGATACCATCTAGCTTTGATGTTTTTAATGTCTTCTGTGCTTGTCACCCTATCTGAGTTTATTGAAAGGGTTTGGCTGGGGCATGGTTATGATACCATCTAGCTTTGATGTTTTTAATGTCTTCTGTGCTTGTCACCCTATCTGAGTTCTTTGAAAGGGTTTGGCTGGGGCATGGTTATGATACCATCTAGCTTTGATGTTTTTAATGTCTTCTGTGCTTGTCACCCTATCTGAGTTCTTTGAAAGGGTTTGGCTGGGGCATGGTTATGATACCATCTAGCTTTGATGTTTTTAATGTCTTCTGTGCTTGTTGTCACCCTATTGAGTTCTTTGGAAGGGTTTGGCTGGGGCATGGTTATGATACCATCTAGCTTTGATGTTTTTAATGTCTTCTGTGCTTGTCACCCCTATCTGAGTTCTTTGAAAGGGTTTGGCTGGGGCATGGTTATTATACCATCTAGCTTGATGTTTTAATGTCTTCTGTGCTTGTTGTCACCCTATCTTAGTTCTTTGAAAGGGTTTGCCTGGGGCATGGTTATGATACCATCTATCTAAGATATTTTTCTGTCTTCTGTGCTTGGTACGCTATCTTCGATTTTTTAAAGGTTCTGCCTCAGGATTGGTTATGATACCCATCTATCTAACATATTTTTTCTGTCCTCTGTGCTTCAGTGGCTGCAACAAAAAAACCATAATTTTTTAGGAATGTACACATTCCTGATTTTTCAGGGTTCTGCAACGGCGGCAAAATCGTATCTTTTATGGTCACCACAGGTGATCGAAAAGGTAGGACAAACCTGGGCCCACACTGCAGAATCAGTGTTTTTTGGTTCACGTTACTGTACATTGAATTACCTCTGCCTGACCATGCACGTGCGCACAAGCACGGTGACTGCTAAACACACCACTACAGAAATATTCCCACCGACGGGATGAACGTCCTGGAGGTGACAAGCAACTAGTAAAAACTAATATTCGCACACTTGACAGTATCATTAAAGCTTTTTGCGTTTTTTTTCGTTGCAGTAAACGCGGCGTTTTGTCTTTGCGTGTGAACCGGCCGTAACCTTTACACGACTTGATTGGAATGTAGATGCCGGACTTTTTAAAGCAGTTTATTACATAAGTTTAGGAATGTAGTGTGTTTTCTCCCCTTAACAGCACAAAACGCAACGCTGTGTCAACAACGTATTTTTCAGAGAAATTTTTGCCCTTGATGCCCCTCCTGCATGCCACTGTCCAGGTCGTGGCACCCTTTAAACAACTTTAAAATCAGTTTTCTGGCCAGAGATTGCTTTTCTAGGTTTTAAAGTTCGCCTTCCCATTGAAGTCTATGGGGTTCGCAAAGTTCGCGAACGTTCGCACTTTTCGGCGAAAGTTCGCGAACGGGTTCGCGAACATTTTTTTTTAGGTTCGCTACATCCCTACTAAGTAACCTGTGCCTTTTCTCCCTTGAATGGCTGCCCCCATGGCTACAACAGCAGCTTTGTTTATATAAACCACAGTAGTCTTTCAGGCAAACACACAATTTTTACCAGTATAGGGCAACAGTACATTATATTGTAATTACTTTTAGACACTTTCATTTTTTGGTGTTACTGTTCCTTTAAATCTAAATCCTCTATCATTTAAAAAAACATACAGGCAGTAGGGATGCACCGAACCCACTTTTTTGAGTTCGGCTGAACCTCCGATCCCACCCAGCAGGATTCGGGCGAATCCCGAACCAAATCTGAATCCTAATTAGTATATGCTAATTTATGCTAATTAGGATTTGGATTAGTTTCGGCCGGGACCGCAGATCCGGCCGAAACCAAATCCTTAAAAAAACGCCAGGATTCGGCCGAATCCCAAACCAAATACGAGATTCCGTGCATCCCTAACAGGCAGTTTAAATAGCATTTTAGAAAACTGATTCTAGTTTGTTGTGGGAATGGGATTTAGACCTAAGATTGTAATAGCCTTTTCTATTACTGTTCTAGAAAGAGAAGGTTTGAAACTGTTGAGTCTGTAGTTCACAGAGATGTTTTTTCAGTAAAGGCCTGACCTTTCATAAGGTTTTCTGGGAACATGCCTGTTTCAATAGCATTAGACAATAGACTAGTGATGGGCGAAATGTTTCGCCAGGCATGGATTCGCAGCGAATTTCCGCATTTGTTTCACGAAATGGATGAAAAAATTCGCCACGCGTCCACAAATTTTCGTTAAAAGAATAGCTGCAGGCGACAAAAGAATAGCTGTGGGCTACAAAACAATAGCCGTGCGACAAAACAATAGCCGCGAGACAAAACAATAGCCGCGGGCGGCAAAATAATAGGTGCGGGCGACAAAATAATAGCCCCACGACAAAATAATAGCCGCAGACGACAAAAGAATAGCTGCGGGAATTCGAGAATTTTCCGGCGAAGCGAAACAGGACAGATTCGCTCATCACTACAATAGACTTGGACAAATGTGGTCCTTACTTAGTCATGTAACTGTTGGGCCTGGGACAAGGTCATAGGTGGTTGGATGGAGTCCTTTGATGACTTTGATGATGACTAAGCAGCAAAGTGGTATTAGTGCTAAAATAAAGTAGGATGATAATATTAACAACAAACGACTTAGATACAGTATGTCCACTCTTTCATGGGCTGCCCATACCACAGGGTCTGCTGTACCAAAGTCCCCACTCCCCTGCCCTTCTCGTACCTTTAAAAATAGCTGCTCATGAGTGATCAGAAGGTGCAGCGCTAGAGGGCTGGGAGGGGACTGTTCGTGCCTGGGACCCCTTAGAGGACTTTTCTGCAGGGGGGCCCAGAGTGACTTAGTTATGCCGCTGAGTGCATTTAATTAAAAAAAAATCTTGTTGCTAAAATCACTAACCTTCACAACTAGTGATGAGCGAATCTGTTCCGTTTCGCTTCGCCGAAAAATTCGCGAATCTTTGAAAAGATCCGCGAAACGGCGAAAAATTCGCGAAGCGGCGAAAATGTCGTGCGACAAAAAAAATTGTCGCCCGCGGCTATTATTTTGTCGCGCGCGGCTCTTGTTTTGTCGCACGGCTCTTGTTTCGTCGCGCGGCTCTTGTTTCGTCGCCCGCGGCTCTTGTTTCGTCGCCCGCGGCTCTTGTTTCGTCGCCCACGGCTCTTGTTTCGTCGCCCACGGCTCTTGTTTCGTCGCGCGGTTCTTGTTTCGTCGCGCGGCTCTTGTTTCGTCGCCCGCGGCTCTTGTTTCGTCGCCCGCAGCTATTATTTTGTCGCACGGCTCTTGTTTCGTCGCCCGCGGCTCTTGTTTCGTCGCCCGCGGCTCTTGTTTCGTCGCGCGGCTCTTGTTTCGTCGCGCGGCTCTTGTTTTGTCGCCCGCGACTATTCTTTTTTGACGCCGCGACAATTTTTGGACGTGCGGCGAATTTTTCCGCGGCGAAATTTTTCATCCGTTTCGCGAAACAATCCGCCAATGGCGAAACGCGGAAATTCGCCGCGAATCCATGCCTGGCGAAACTTTTCGCCCATCACTATTCACAACTCAGTAGTATTAATTTCCAGTTTAGAGAGAGCCTAAGCCTTTAAGACTGTACATAGACTTGTTATTGTTTTTTATTATATTGAGTTTGGATATCAAAAGGAAACAATGTAACTCAAAATTTTAGAACCAAAAACAAGCCATTTCCAAAGGATTCATTTAAGAACCTTTAAAAAAAAAAAACCTTAACCACTGTTATTGTAATGATTCGGAAATTGGAAAAGTGTGTTCTACACTTGGAATGATTCCATTTACCTTTTGTACAATATGAACGTGGGGATGAAAGAAACTTGTCTTGCCTGATATATTTAGTTGTCAAACTCATTCTAAATGTCTATGAAGATGATAGAAGAATGATGTTTGCGTAAGGGGACAAACATACTATCCTTCCCTTTGTTGGCTTCACATACTGCAATTTCATTGATGCTTGATGTTGGTAGAATTGTTTTATTTTAGAAAAAAAAATCACTCAGCCTCGCACTAAAAAGAAAAGCCTTTTGAGGCAGCCGTTAATGACTTTGATAATGCCACCTTTCAGTTTCTGCACAATAGCAAGGAAGAGCCCCCATACTGAGACTGCCAAAATATGCCTAGATTGAATAGAACTTTTCATAAACTTTTCATAGACAAATTATGAGTTTTCTAAATGTTGGATTTGTTATTCTGTTGGTACCAATGTAAGGCATCATAAAATATGGAAATATAATGAATCATTTATAAAATACATCCTTTAGCTTCCCATATACAGGCAGATTTTAGCTGCCGATTCAGCCATTTCAGACCAAGTAGGCAGTTTATATGTCCATGTATAACCCACTCTGATGGTCTATCTGGCTGAATATTAGGCAGATATCTAAGAAATCTCAGTGTTGATGTGGTCTTCTTGCAACAAGCCTGCAGTATGAGCAGATTGGACTGTGGAACAAATAAATGGATGATCCCAATGTGGCCCCTAATCAGTGCCAGGCCCAGTATCTGTGGAGCCCAAGGCATGCACACTTCCTTTGGTTTTCTGCCCCCTAATGCCAAAATGAAGTGCCGACTGCAGGGGGAGGGCTGCTGAGGAGCAAGGGGTGGAGGGGTTGCAATGTGCGATTGAAGTGATACTCTATGGTGAGGAGTGCATTGCAGCCGTTGTGCAATGACAGGCATTGAGGCCAATTAAGAAAGTGAAATTAAGGTTAGGAGAAGAGGTACTTGTCAAGTGCCTACCCCTAGATCTAGCCAAGCCCATAATATAGCCAAAGCCGAGCAAAGATCTGCCCAATGTGACCCCTATCCAGTGCCAGGCCCAGCATCTGTGGTGCCCAAGGCATGCTCATTGTCTTTAAATTTCTGCCCCCCCAGGGCTGGAACTAGAGGTAGGCAGAAGAGGCAGCTGCCTAGGGCACAACGATCGGAGGACGCCAGGCAGGAGCCTCTCCTGCCTACCCCTAGTCTGTGCACTCCTTTGTCATTACGAACCATCGCATCGCAACCCCCCCCCCCAGAGGATGGAGGGGCTGCGATGTGTGATAGAAGTGAAATGCTACGTTGAGGAGTACATTACCGCCGTTGTGCATTGACGGGCATTGAGGCCGATTCAGAAAGTGAAATTAGGGTTAGGAGAAGAGGTACGTGTCAAGCGCCTACCCCTAGATCTGGCCATGCCCATAATATAGCCAAAACCGAGCAAAGATCTGCTGATCTCTCTAGCTGTAATGTCAGAGTACGATGCAATGTACGATTGAAGTGATACTCTATGGTGAGGAGTGCATTGCAGCCATTGTGCAATGACAGGCATTGAGGTCAATTAAGAAAGTGAAATTAAGGTTAGGAGAAGAGGTACTTGTCAAGCGCCTACCCCTAGATCACTAGTGATGGGCGAAATGTTTCACCAGGCATGGATTCGCGGCGAAATTCCGTGTTTCGCCATTGGCAGAAACGGCTGAAAAAATTTGCCGTGGAAAAATTCGGCGCACGTCCAAAAATTGTCGCGGGTGTCAAAAGAATAGCTGTGCGACGAAATAATAGCTGCGGACGAAATAATAGCTGCGGACGACAAAAGAATAGCCGTGCGACAAAATAATAGCTGCGGACGACGAAACAATAGCCACGCGACGAAACAATAGCCACGCGACGAAATAATAGCCGCGGGCGACGGAACAATAGCCGTGCAACAAAATAATAGCCGCGGGCGACAATTTTTTTTTTGTTGCACGACATTTTCGCCGTTTCGCGAATCTTTTGAAAGATTTGCGAATTTTTCGGAGAAACGTAACGGAACAGATTCGCTCATCAATACTCATCACTAATGTGGAAGCTTGCCTTGACCTCTGCCTGGAAGCACTTCTCTTTCTCCAGACATTTTGCCATATGTTCTAAAGTACAACAAAAATTCATGACCCAGTAAAATGAATATTTGTGGTTCTGCTCATTTGCCCGTACAAGGACATTTAAGAAATAAAATTAATTTAAATTATGAAATACCTTTAAGTTGGATCAAGCATGTTTCTCCAAGGCTTCGACTATTATTCACAACATTTCTTTTTTCTTTCATGCATTCATTGTGATAATAAATACAATTCTGTACTTTGTGAAAATGTTTCTTTTCCCCTCAAAACCACAAGGTGAAAAGAACTATTTGAAATATGAATAAGATGTAGAGAGCTAGAACTATGCCAAAACCAAAGTTCATTAATGTCTGAGTAATTTTAGCCGGCAGATTTAATACTATTAGTTGCTGGATTGTCCACTTACAGCACAATGATAATGAATTAAATCCTGATATTATCTATATCCCGCCAGTCAGTGTGCAATAGTCATTTTTCGTTTGGTAAAGTTCCAAGCTTATTCTATGCAATAAACTCAACAAGGCACATTTATGGCCGTTGCATTACTGGCACTTCTACAAGAACAAGAATTCTTTATTCTAGTGGTTGCTCTGAGCATAACCATCAAAACCAAAGGGGCCAAGGGGATTGCGCTACTCACAAAATGTTTCATCTCCAGTTTGAATTATGTGCGAGACATGTGCGGGAAAAGCAAAACCTACCCCCTAGGCCTCCCACGGACAATCATCTTCTGAGGTGCCTGGCTCTGAGTGGTGATGAGTGAATTTTTTTGGCAGGCATGGATTCGCAGCGAATTTCTGCATGTCGCCATTGTCGAATTGTTTCGTGAAACTTCGCGCACCCAGCTTGACACAAAATGATTTTTTTTTTTCTGTGCGGCAAATTTTTCCACTGTGAATTTCCGCTGTGAATTTTGACGTGAGCGCACCCAGTTTGACACAAAATGATTTTTTTTTTTTCTGTGCGGCAAATTTTTCCACTGTGAATTTCCGCTGTGAATTTTGACCTGAGCGCACCCAGCTTGACACAAAATAATTTTTTTTTTTTCTGTGGGGCAAATTTTTTCACTGTGAATTTTTGCCGCACAGAAAAAAAAAAATTTGCAGCACAGAAAAAAAAAAACATTTTGTGTCAAGCTGGGTGCGCTCACGTCAAAATTCACAGCGAAAATTCACAGCGGAAAAATTTGCCGCACAGAAAAAAAAAATAATTTTGTGTCAAGCTGGGTGCAATCACGTCAAAATTGGGCGTGGTCATGTAAAAAAAAGCACAGATGAGAAAAAAAAAGATGCGGGCTACAAAAAAAAAAATTGTGCGACAAATGTGTTTTTTGCTGTTTCGCAAATTTTCTCTGAATGATCTGTTCCTGAACTGACTAAATAACATACTTTTATCTGGCATTAAGCACATTGTTTGTGCAGTCATGTACACCCCTATGGCAAAGTGTACCCCCCCCTCAGCAACATAATGGCATGCCACCCATGCACATATGGCTAGTGATGGGTGAAATTATTCAGCATAGTAAAAAAAGCACTGGCACTCAGAGCTGCAAATGGGACTAGCCCTTTAAAAAAATCTTTATTGCGGAGGGGCAACGTTTCGGGGCAAAGTGACCCCTTTATCAAGCATGCTTGATAAAGGGCTAGTCCCGTTTGCAGCTCTGAGTGCCAGTGCTTTTTTTGCTATTTGGAATTTTTGGGAGGGTGCCGATCTCTCCAGCAGTGTGCACCGAGCGCTGAATTGGTTTGGAGAGTCAAGGGTGTGCGAGGAAGGTCGTTTGTTCATCTACAAAATTATTCAGCAGACATGGATTCGCGGCAAATTTCCACGTTTCCGCATCACAAAAAAATTGTTGCACGCGGAAAAAAAATGACGCGCAACATTTCCGCCGTTTCGCAAATCTTTGAAAATTATTTTTTGGCTAAGCAAAACGGGACAGATTCGCTCATCACTACATATGGCTCTAAGCTTGGACAGTAGTGGTTGGCAGGGGGAGAAGTAAACATTAATATATGCTTTTAAAAATATGCATATATGCTTTTATTGCCCTTACCCCTTGTTTGTGTCCTGCTTAGAGATTTGTGTTTATGTACCAGCTGGGGCAATTATCCATAGTAGCCAATAAGTGGTTTGCTTTTTTCAGCCACATTCAGTTAGAACAATGAAAAAAACTATTTGATTTGATGTCAAGGGTAACTGCAAATTGTAGTATAAATGTATTATAACTCTCTCATGGTATATATGGCATTTCCTTGTGTCTTTTGTTAGAGACAACAGTGCTAACAGTGGGCAAAGTTGGACCTGGGCAATTAACCAGGGCACATTGCTGGCAATTCATTTCTTGCCACGGGTTTAATACTGATGGGCCTGGTTGCTTCAGTAAAATCAGAAAATCTAAAACTATTTTGTAACTGAGTGTTATTAATGTGCATGTCATTCTGTAGCACTCAGAAGGGGAAAAAAATGATAATCAAATGTGGAGCGGTAATGTAGATGATAGCCACTTCATCCCTTGATTCCACCACGATCATCTTCTGCAAATAAGGAAATAATAATCAACAAGTTAATTCAAGTCTTTTCAGCTGAGCACCATCATATAAATATTACCAATGGATCAGCAATGGATTAGGCAGTATTTCCGCATGAACTGAAATCAGATTTGTTTATATAGCCTTAAATCAGATATTCAGTATTATAGTCTTTATTTATGGCCAAACCATAATTTAAAGAAGCCATTTGTTTTATCTATATAATAAAACTCAATCCGTTTTTGTAGCTTCAGGTATGAATTAAGTAAAATCAAAGCATGAAGTAGTACAGGTATTTTATGTTTTATACTTATACTTAAATAATTTAAACCTTAAATAAATCTAATAAAATTGTTTTGTCTCAATAAGGAGTAATTATATTGTAGTTGGGATCAAGTTCAAGGTACAGGTATGGGATCCCTTATCCAGAAACCCATTATCCAGAAAGTTTCAAATTATGAAAAGGCCATCTCCCATAGACTCCATTATAAGCAAATAATTCTAATTTTTAAAATTAATTTCCTTTTTCTCTGTAATAATAAAATAGTACCTGTACTTGATCCCAACTAAGATATAATTACCCCTTATTGGGGGCAGAACAGCCCTATTGGGTTTATTTAATGGTTAAATGATTCCCTTTTCTCTGTAATAATAAAACAGTACCTGTACTTGATCCCAACTAAG